>NW_007377886.1:187995-199153 GCF_000475195.1 Diaphorina citri | reverse complement strand
TTTTTGAGTTCATAAGTGACATCAATCAGTACTTGGCAGTTTTCCCTAATAAGGAAATACTACGAATCGAATCTCTTGTTCACAATGAGATCAAGGAATTACAGGGTGTATTTTTGGTTGAACCCAGTAAAGGTCAGTTGTACTTTAGAGATAACGTTGTGCACTTCCAGTCAAAATCGGTGGGTAAACCCACATTGTTATCTCCTTCCGAGGTCACCAATAATCGTTCAACCTATTACTCTAATATTAAGCTTCAACTTCAGAATCTAGATTTCAGCAACATAAATCCAAATTATATTTCAACCTCTGAAATCCTAGGTGGTAAAGAAAACACATTTTGGAATTGTTTAGGTATTATAACTTTTGGGCTATGTTGTTTATATTTAGTCTTACAGGGTGTAAAAGGTTTTAGTATCAGCTTATTGAAACCATCTACTCTCACAGTAGAAACCGTCGAAACTGGGAGTGTGAATATTGAACTCCCATCTGTTGCTCCAACCTCACCCCGATTGTACCCTGACATTTCCCCCTTAGGAAATGCCAGAATTTAAGGATGGAGGAGTTATGTACCCAAAATTGGTTACATTGTTAAATAATTAAGATCAGTCAGCAGTTTCCATCTTAGCTACTATTCTTTATCCTGATCCAAGTCAGTTCTCCTTGCATCGAGCATTGGTGTTCTCAACAACGTATTTTTAAGTTTTTTCAATATTATAATTTTATAATAATTAATTTTAAAATAAAAAGTCCGAAATTTCGGCATTAAAAAATTCTTTTTTTTTTTTAAAAACACATTTTGAGTCTTCCAACTCATTTTTTACATACACTATGTTGGACCACTGAGCTGAATAGTTTGTCATCTACCAATTTTGCCGTGTTTGTTCTGGAGCAGAAGACTATTATACCAGATTGTCAATCTTGTCATATCTGAAGTTAAGGTAATCTCGACTGATAAATTGTTAAATCACAACCTTTTGGATAAATTTCTCATCTTATATTTAAAAATTTTGCCAATAGATACAACATCTTAAGTGAATTGGCACTTAGATCTTCATATGCATCTTAGAGATTAATATCTGGAATTGTTATATCTAAATTCTACGGATCTAGTTGATTACATGAAAGTGATCTTATGAAAGCAATCCGATGAGAAGCTTGTTCAGAGGTGGATTCTTGAGCCGTAAATACTTAGGGGTCCAAGGACAGGCTACAGTAGTATATGAGAAATCTGTAATTGTAGTTCGATGATTCATATGGTAAAAGTTTATGCACATATAGACCTACGATTCATCAATAGATTTGAACTAATTCATTCGAGATCCATCAGGCGTGAATCACATTAGATACCATATATGTACAATTGAATCTACAGTAACTTATTTGACTATGAGTATCCGTCTTACTGTATCTTATATCTATTTTCTATTATTTGATCATAACTATCAGTTTTATATATACTAGAAACATATAGAGTATGACTTATAGATTTCACAATGAAAAGCTAGTTACGTACAGCTGAGTTTTTTATCTTCACAAGCAAAAGATCAACTGCATCATTTTTAGACAAGCTTATGGTGGTATGTCTTAAAAAGCAAACACGCATCGATTACTTGTCCTCAACGATGTCTATTTAGATCATCAAAGTATGCGTGTTTAGCTCGATACGAGCTAATACATCTTACATCTCAACTGACAATACTATGTAGAGCATCACAAAATAAGCTATAATTTTTTACCATCTATGAAAGCTATACTCTAGCGACAATGACCAAACGTGTATAACAGAATCTTTATAAGATAACTAATATTCACAAAGGACGTAATTCAAACGGATACTTGCTTCGAAGAAATCGGAAATAGACATCGCTATTGTTTATACGCTATTACAGACAGTGTCTTTTACGCCAGTTCGCACTTCCGACATATTTTCCCTGTCTGGTGTTTGTGTATCTCTTATCGTCATCTATTGCAAGCTTGTCGTTTAGTTAAAATGGACCTCAGTTCATATTTATTATAGTTTTAAACTGAGATGCATTTCTTTTAGCGAACGAATTGTTTCCTGTTCTCATCCGCTCCCTCCTCCGGCTCACACTGCCATCTCAATTCTAGGTATGTCATACGGTCCCGATTCCTCTCTCCAACTCTGATACTATTGTAATCGGTTACTCTATTCTAGATATCTCGCGTCATTCCTATCTGTTCGAGACCTTCGTCTTCTCTCTTCTCATCCCTCAATCAGTCTACTAGCTTGCGTTAGATGTTTTTAAAAAAAAAAAAAAAAAAAAAAAAACAAACAAAAAAAAAAAAACACGAATAAAATTATTTTTACCTAACCAAGGGAGACTTTAATAAAGGAAGGACGGGCTAAAAAAGGATAAGAGGGTGAATTTGAGACTTGGGGAAAAAAACTACCTTCCTGCGCTACGTACAAAAAAAATGAATGCAAAAAAGGCGGACAGGACAGAAAAAGGTTTTTGAATTTTGGATTTTTACATAAAAAAGGCGGGAATTTTCAGAGATAAGAGACGCAGAGAAAAGTCTAAAAACACCAGCAAACCTTTGAGTAAAAGTAGTAATAATAGCAACTATAATAACATTGTAAAATGTAAAAAGGTAACCTCTTACGTAAAAAAGAAAAAAAAAAAATGTAAAACTGGAGAGAAAAAAAGGGTACCTCCTAAAGGTTGCATATAAATTTATGGCGAAAGAAAATTAAAGCGGTTAGGAACTTTATGAGAGAAAGAGAAAAAATAATAGAGAGAGAGAGAGAGAGAGACAGGTGGGGGAAAAAAAGGGAGAGCTTTTTTTAGGGGGACATTACGGTTAAAGTAAAGGTCAGGTCTTTAAATAACAGAAAAAATGGAGGGAGGGAAATAAGGGGAAGAAGGAGAGGAGGGAGAGGAGGGGAAGTAAGGAAAGGGGGAGAGGGGTCTCTTACAATGTTCGGTATAAATAATAAATAGGGTAACATTATAATTTCATAACCTTTCGAAAAAGAAGAATGAAGGAAGAGGAAAGTTGCCCACATAGGTAAAACAAGGAAAAAAAGGTCATAAAGGGAAAGAGAGAGAAGGGAAGGAGGAAAAGGGAAGGGAGAGAGAGAGGATAGGGAAAGAGAACAGGGGGAGAGGAGAGGGAAATAGAAGAAGAGAAAGAAAGAGTGGGGAAAGAGGAGAGACAGACCAAAGCTAATAAGGTTGGCGAAGACTTGAAACAGAAAGGTATAGGTGAAACAGAAACACTTTGTTTGGTCATTCGTTCGGTAAGACTATTAATATGGTGGTCAAAAATAGGATATGTGTCAATAAAGTTCAGTCCAAAAGAGTGGGGGAGGGGTTCGATTTTCGGAAAAAGGGTATTTGAAAGAGCACCCTTCTCAAATTTCTCCTACCGCCACTGCCATAAAGCTAGTATAAGTCATCTTGTCCATGCTGTAGATTGGAGAGACAGAGAGAGAGAGAGAGAGAGAGAGAGAGAGAGAGAGAGAGAGAGAGGAGAGGAGGGGAGGGGAGGGGGCTACTGGCAAAATAGAGGAAGAAGGAAAGGAAAAGGAGTCACAGGGGAAGGCCGCCATACTTGGGGCTTATCAGATAATAATGTTCGGAAATTTATCTCCGCAGAAAGGCCATTGATTGTAAAACAGAATAGAGAAAGAGAGAGAGAAGAGGGAGGAGGAGGAGGAGAAGGAGAAGAAGGAGAAGAAGAAGGAGGAGAAGGAGGAGGAGAAGAAGAAGAAGAAGGTGGAGGAGGAAGAAGAGAAGGAGAAAACGAGTTCTGGCATTTTTTTTTTTTTTTTTTTTTAATTTTTTTTTTTTTTTTTTTGTTTTTTTTTGGGTTTTTAAATAGCAAATTCACAAAAAATGGAGACATTATAATTTCATAACCTTTCGAAAAAGAAGAAAGAAAGGAAGAGTAAAGTTGCCCACATACTCGTAGGTAAAACAAGGAAAAAAAGGTTATAAAGGGAAAGAGAGAGAAGGGAAGGAGGAAAAGGGAAGGGAGAGAGAGATAGAGAGAGAGAGGAGAGGGAAAGAGAACAGGGGAGAGGAGAGGAAAATAAAAGAAGAGAAAGAAAGAATGGGGAAAGAGGAGAGACAGACCAAAGCTAAGGTTGGCGAAGACTTGAAACAGAAAGGATGGAGCAAGGAGTGTCAATGGTAAGTTTGAGGAAAATAATCCCACAAGATCAAAAGACCAAGGTCCAAAAATAGTGAAGAAGTATACGTTTGTCATTTCAACCTACCTAGTCAAGATGGACCTTCACAAAGTTACAGAATCTTCAATCTATCCAAATCTCCATCAATGAACTTATCCGAGATATCTAAGCATAAGGTAGGTACTCGTAAAGGTACTCTCCTGCATGAAGCTGCAAAAGATACTACCTAGTTGCCACCTTCGCAAATATCTTATCCTGAAATTATGTAGAGAGGAATATGGCATTCTTTTGAAGAAAATAACCAGAAAATAACGTCAGCCTCTCAATCACCCCTAACTAGGGTGATTGCTTTGGGCTGACATTTGGTTTTGGCTACAAATTTTACGAGTGGATGCCCTTCCCTCTCAACCTTTGCTATTACTTTAGCAAGGGAAATTCAGGCTGGTATACTCCCTGTTTATAGTCCCCCAGCGAGACTAAGCTGGTCTAGAGGGGGGAGAGAGAGAGGAGAAAGAGAGGGAGAGAGAAAGAGGAGAGAGAGGGAGGGAGAGAGAGCCAAAGATATTTTCAGATTAAAGGATTAAATACCATAGCAAAGGCAAGATCCTTGATCCTTCAGCTACCCTTGACTTCAACTTAGACGTAACAGAAACCCTTTGCCAATCAGCCCTTTGTTAACCCCGTGTCTCAGTGTCGTCGACTTTAAGTGGACACTGCTTTTTGGTTAACAGACAGACGAGTTTTCAAAGCAACTTTTCAATTTTAAACTTCACATTTCGCAAAATTTTGACGTCACAACAATTATGCACTGATTAAATTACCTAGTTGCAGAAGCAATATAAATAATTCCGCGATATAATTATCGTAATTATCATGATATTGATTTCACTGATGAAACGCTCTTCCACTGAGGTCAATATATCCTTTTATTCGTTCATTGAACCCACACACAAATACCAGTGGTGTATTAATTATCGAAGATAGGGAAACGCCGCTTCCCTCCCTCTCTACGGGTTTTTCTCTCACCTCCCTGCCCTACCACTTACCGGCAAATGGTAATTATTCAATCTGGAATCTAAGACCATCCGCAAATCGGCCTAGTGTATATATGGGTTTAGAGCTTCCCCTTTTGAAAATCTGACGAAACGTCACTTAAAAATAAATTGAACTTGAAATAGGTAGAGTATTAAAACCTTACTGGCAATGGTGCGTGATTAGCTATTCATTATTCAACCTGGATTCAAAGACCAACAGCATACTGTATACAGTGTATTTTTAGCTTCCCCTTTTTGAAAAACTCACGACACGCCACTGACAAATACATAGGACTTCAAATATTAGGTAGCATACCACCATAGAACTTAAATACATAGTCATCCAACATGACATGTCTGTGTCTCTCCAAAACATAGTGGCGAGGGGTGAGATTTTCAAAAGGGGAAGCTATAAACCCATATACAGTGCCGATCTGCTGCCGGCCCTAGAACTTAGAATACAGTTTGAATAAAATTAATCAATCACATGCCTAATCTACTATTTTCTGTAAGTGATGGTAAGTAAAGGGAGGTAAAAAAACCGTCCAGAGGACTTTATTTTTATTTATTTTTTAAATCAATTTCCCCACAAAATCAGTCATTCAGTAACTACGTTGAATGTGCTTGTAAATAAATTTCATAAATCCTTGTTGCTTCACCTGAACTTCAAAAGATTACACGCCACTTGTGGCTCTCCAAAACATGAAATTGGAATATCTGACAGTCTGTGGCACTACAATATTTAACTTTGACAAACAAATTAGACAAATTGATTGGCATGTTTGCTTTCATATCTACACACACGACATGTTTATGCTGACTGGAAATAACTTGATTTTTTCCTCCCAAAATCAGTCCGTTGGCATTAAATAAATGTCTGTTTACAGAAATACCTACCTTTGTAGATAAAAATGTGTAGGTATATGTTTTAATATTACACACATAATAATTATGTATAATCAACGGCCGTGGACATTTACACAGCTTTAGGTTTGATAGAGGGAACTGTATTCAATTTCAACTATTCATACCGAGACCTCATCGTCCCAAAATCGAAGAGAGAAGGAGGACAGGTTGGAGAAAGGACCTTCCGAAAACGAACATTAGATAAAGCTCGCCCTGGCTCACAAGGCAGAATACCCTCCAAGCTAACAAGGATGATGGCCAAATTCATTTTTCCCTTATGATGAAGGGTTTCAACATTCAACAAAGACTTCATTGGAGAGTTTTGGAAGAGAGAGAGAGAGATAAGGAAAGGAGAGAGAGAAAGGGGAAGAGAGAGAGGAAGATAAGGAAAGGAGAGAGAGAGAAAGAGCAAGAGAGAATTGAATTGAATAGGTAGGTATCATATTATTATGATTTGTTTTACAAAATTGAATTTGAAATACCTAAGTAGAAAGGAGAAATAATTTTATGAATTTACCTTTCCTCTTTTATGAAGCAAAAAAAAAAAAAAAAATCCATTTGCTATTTTTGCACAAACTTTCACCCAAACTTTTCATTTCATATCTAGGTAGGTTATATTGAATTAGAAATTAATTTTCGAAAGTACTTTCCCGCTCCCAGCAGATAGTTCGCTGATATTTGGGTAAGTAGGGTGGGTACTCGTACCTATATTAAAAGCACATTACGTATCTCCTACCGAACAAGACAATTGAAGAAAAATTATTCATTGTTTCAGAAAACTTTAGTCCCATCTTAGGACGTATCTGGAGTCAGAAACTCGACATCTTGTTCCACTACAGGAATACTCCGATTGCTGAGGGGAAATCTCAATCTCCAGCTGAGCTTCATGTTGGAAGAACTTTACCTTCCAAACTACATATGTTACAGCCTTCAACACGTTCAATGCCTCCTGATCCTGTTGCTGTGAATACGAGAGAATTCCAAGTTGGACAACGGGTACTTTCCAGACATTACTTGGGATCAGACAAATGGAAAACAGGAACTATCACGGAGAGATTGGGACGTATTCACTATTCAGTCAAACTGGATAATGGACCAGTTGTGAAGCGACACGTCAATCAGCTGAAATCCACTGAGTACAAACAGAAACAAGATGAGGAAGACGTTATTCAACCTGAGGAGACACCCAAGAAGGTGAAAACAGTGACTTTTACACTTCCACCAGTTCAACTTATACCTACACGACCTCCTCCTACTAATAATTCAACCTCTTCAATTCCAGTACAATCTAGGAGACGAGTACGACCAGCCATTGATCCTGAGTCTCTGCGACGTTCAACTCGGACACGGAATCCTGTCGAACGTCTCAACTATTTCATCAGAGGGGGGTGACTGTTGTGTATCCACCCAGTATTTACAATCACCAGTCCACTCTGTATTCTGGTTGCTAAGGCAACATCTCAATAGATAGTTTTCCAACTACAGTTTTTGGAAGGAAAAAATTATTTTTCAAAGATTTTTTTTTTTTCAAACTCCATTTCATTTATTTTATTATGTTAAAACATTTTTAGAATCATATTGCACATGTACATCTACAAATTATATGTTAATATTGATGTAAATTCTAAATTATGCATGTTAGAATAAAAAAATTAAATCAACTTGTTTGAACTAATGAATTAATCTAATGTGTTATATACATAAAAAAAAACTAATTAATTAATCTATCGAACTAATGAAATGAATTAATCATTAGTTAGAACTAATGAACAAATAATCGGATTTGAACCAACCTCAGAGGTGCTGGCAATTCTGCAGTTGTTAACGCGTTGGACTTTGGATCTGGAGGTTGGTGGTTCGAGTCCATGACAAGTCATGAAATTTATCTAGGTGTAATATGTACCTAGTTGGGGAACGATATTTGTGACAAGCATTTTAATGTGCTTAACACAATTAAAATTCCTTTTTATTCGGTTTTGAAATCCCATTTATTTTAGAATGTATGATAGCAACAATCAATTTCAGAGCAAGCGCTAAAAGCTGCATTTTCAGAAGGAATTCACAAAATGATTAAAAAGGTCAGCAGGTCAGGGAAAATTCCTTCCACTTCTGCTACAAAACAAATAATATACAGGAGATGAAAGTACCTAACAAAAACAAAGGGAAAAAAATTCAAGTAACAAAAACAAACGAGAAAGCGATTTGACAAAGCAAAAACTGCTAGCTTGAAGTTTTGTAATCAATACAAAATTACAAATCAGAAAAACGAACTGAAAGTTTGTTTTGTTGTAAATGTGGGGGGAGAATTTGTAACGTAAAATGTTATTGGGAACTTTCGTCCGGCCACAAACACTCCATTTGTAAAATTTGACGTGGAAAAGTTGGACACAAATTGAAACTCGAACGGAGAGAAATGAAAAATCAGAAAGTGACCATAGCCCCTTGAGGTCTAAAAAAAGAGAGAAGGAGAACGAGAGAGAGAGAAAGAGAGAGAGAAGGAGAACGAGAGAGAGAGAGAAAGAGAGAGAAAAAAGAGAGAAGGAGAACGAGAGAGAGAGAAAGAGAGAGAGAAAAAAAGAGAGAAGGAGAACGAGAGAGAAAGAGAGAGAGAGAGAAAGAAAGAAAAAGAGAGAGAGGGGGGAGGGAGAGCATTGATAAAGGGAACTATAACAACGGAGGTCTTATGGAGAGGAGGATAGGATAGGAGAAAGCCAGTCGTTCCGAGAACGAACCTTAAAGAAAAACTAGAGTAGAAATAGAGAGAGGAGAAAGATAGATAGACATACAGAGAGAGAGAAAGAGAGGGAGAGATAGATAGAGAGAGGGAGGGATAGAGAGAGAGAATGAATAACCCACATGAGAGGAAAGCTAAAAACAGAGGAAAAACGCAACTTTCCCACAGGCCGAAGGCAAAATATCGAGAAAGAGAGAGAGGAAGAGAAAGAGAGAGCAGATAGTAAAGTCAATTGAATTAGTTTTGTGTTCTGGGTGTGTGTTTATAGAGATTCTATACCATTCTACAGAACAAATATAGTTACATCTACGTATAGTTCCTATAAAGTTTGGTGAATTTAAGTTCAAAGTTGTGTTCGTACAGGGCCGTATTTAGAATAGGCGAGGGAGCCCTGGTGTTGTGTATCCACCCAGTATTTACAATCACCAGTCCACTCTGTATTCTGGTTGCTAAGGCAACATCTCAATAGATAGTTTCCCTGAATATAGGTACCTACATCTACGTATAGTTGCTATAAAGTTTGGTGAATTTAAGTTCAAAGTTGTGTCGGTACAGGGCCGTATTTAGGATAGGCGAGGAGGCCCTGGGCCGCCCCCTTCGAGATAAAATGTTTCTCCTTTACTGTAGGCCAGACTTTGAAATTTTGGAGCATCCCCTCGTACATCACTGGGCTCTCGGGCCCTGCCTCGACAAAATCTTATAGATAGGACTCTCGACCCCCCCCCCCCCCTACAAAAAATCCTGACTCCGTCGTAATTTTTCCAATAAAAACATCTTCGATCTACATTTTTCCTTCACTTTACATACGAGTTCTTCTTCGTTCAATAAAATACACAATACTTTTTGGCGACGAGGATCAAGCAAAGTTTACGTGCCACTTTTTGGCGACGAGTGTAAAGCAAAGTTTACGTGCCTGTACAATTTTTATACACAATGAGTGTGTCATCAGAAGAAACTGCTGCGATTCTGAAACAGTTGAAGATTCAAGGGGAAGCCTTGCAAGCTATTCTGAAGAATCAAGCAACTGCTGCTTCTAGAAAAGCAAATACAGAAAGTACATCACCTGGAGCTATTGTAAGTCATAATATTACGTTAGAAGCTTTCGATCCCGATGAAGAGGATTTTGACGGGATTCTGGGATTCTAGACAGGAAAGTCTGGGAGTGGTCTCGAGATGAAAGTTGGAACTTTTGGATCTGGAACTCATGATGATTTCATCTATTACTCACAACTTTCATGAAGGTTTCATCTAGATTCTAGTACATACTTAGGTACAACTTTCATGTACGGGTAAGTAGGTATAGGTATACCGTATACACGAGAAAAAAAATGAGTGATAGGGTGCCACAAGTTTTTTAGAGACTATAATTTAAGAAACACACTAATATCACGTCCCGTCACGTGAGCTCATGTGACGTGATAATAAGTGCGGCTACTATCAAAGAAATTACCTACAATATTATGGGAAAACTTTCAACTAGATACATACATCTTTCTGACTCCCCATGAGCTCACGTGAGGTGACGTGATGGTAGTGTGATTCTGCCTAGAATATATGCCGGGCGTCGCGCCACTTTGGTTCTCTTGACGTTCGCGCTCCTCCCTTTGCATATAGCCATATAGGAAGGTGTACATACACAAAAGCTGATGATTACAATAATCTGAATAATCCTTCCATCCCTGCTATATTATTTGACTTCAAATGTCAAAAACACACCTAGTAGGTATTAAGGTGTTGTAAGCGACAAAACTGCGGATAAATTACTTTCAACTCAAACATTGTCTCTATATTCTGACTTCGGAAACTCAAACAAACTCAAAGATAGCATAATAATGAAGAAGTAGACAATTACAATTTCACAAGAGCAAAGGAATAAGCTATGTGGGTAGGTAAGGTAAGATGCCAAGATACCAATATTTGAGTTCTATTTTCGTCGTTAAGCCCGCTTTACAGTCTTATCGTTCCGAAAGCCAAGAGAGAAGAAAGACAAGTCAACAGGAGAAAGCCAGCTATCATTTTTGCCCTCGCAAGTTGAGAATGATTATCTGGGCAAACAGGCAACAGTGTTATTTGTTGCCCAGTTTTAATTGTATTCATAAAAAATAAAATAAATAGTTAGAGAGGAGGGAAATTTTTTAGAGGATTAGAGTTTTGGGAGCAACTTTTTTTTTTTTTTTTTCAGCGACGAAATGTACAAGTTGTGGTTGGGTGGAAGAGCTCACGTAAGTGAGAACCCTGCCACTTAAAATAAAGACCTAAAAAAAAAAAAAAAAAAAAAGTTGGGACCAATTTGATTATTATAACCTAGGAACCTGCAGAGCTATTTAG
>NW_007377886.1:137316-185873 GCF_000475195.1 Diaphorina citri | reverse complement strand
AAAGGAAAACCCCGCCCCTTAAAAAAAAAACCCAAAAAAAAAAAAAAAAAAAAAAAAACAAGTTGGGACCAATTTGATTATTATCACCTAGGTGCCTGCAGAGCTAGTTAGACCTTTACAAAGGAGTAAAAGCTCTTTTGGGCCTTTACCAACCCTAGAAATACTCAATAGGTACAATAGACAAGTTGAAAAAGGGGGTTGAGACCGAAGTTGGATGTGGGGCTGGGGCTGGGGAGAGAGAGAGAGACGATGAAATCAAAATAGCGCGAGAGAGAGAGAGAGAGAGCGGGAGAGCGGGAATCAGGAAAAACGGGGAAAAGGAGTGGGAAAAATTAGAGGGAGAAGAATACAAGATTAGAGAGAGAAGGGGGGAAAATTTGAGGGAGAGAGGGAAAATAAAGAGAGAGAGAGAGAAGGGAGAAAATTATAGGGGGAAGAAGGCAAGATTGAAGGGAGAAAGGGAAAATTTAGTGGGAGAAGAGGGAAATTCAGAGGGGGGAAATACAAACAGCTCACGAGGGGCGAATAAAAAAGCAAAGCGGAGCATAGTATTATGTCACACTGTCGGAGATAACGAAACGTACACATACATACAACGAGTTTTGAATTATTACAGGAGGGGAATGATGAATAAAGAGAGGGGAGGGGGAAAAGAGAAGGAAAGAGGGAGGGAAAAGTAGGGAGAGAGAGAGAGAGAGAGAGAGAGAGAGAGAAGGAAAGGGGAAGGGAGACGTAGGAATAGAGCTGAAAGAGGAAGGTAAACAGAGAGGGAGAGAAGATAGAAAATTGCAGAGGGAATGAGAGATAGGAAAATAGAGGGAAGGTAAAAGGAAGGAAAAGAGAGGGATTTTTTTTTTAAAAAAAGAGAGGAGAAGAGAAATCACAAAGTGGGAAAAGAGAATGGAATAAAAGAAGAGGGAAGTTAGGGTGAAGTGAGCCAATAGGAGAAGAAGGAGAAAATAGAAGAGATATGGAGAACTGGTGAAATGGAACAAGAGAGAAAGAAAGAAAGAGAGAGAGAGAGAGAGAGAGTCAGAGAGAGAAAAAGAGAGAAGTAGAGAGAGAGAGAAGAGGGACAAAAAAGGGGCTAAAGGTGGAGAGGGGGAGGAATCAATGAAATGAAACGTGGAAAGGGGAAAATAGAAGAGGAGAAATTCCCACTTCCCCTCTTACATACTTAATCTGGGTCCAAAATGTTGTCACAATATTTATCATCATTATCTGATTAGAATAAATAAATAAAAAAATATGAAGGGAGATGAAAATGACAGATGACAGCCATGTTTTTACCTTTTTTTTTTTATCATCATAGGTCGTACAGTACAACCCCAGCCCAGATAGACGTGGAAAGGGGAAAATAGAAGAGGAGAAATTCCCACTTCCCCTCTTACATACTTAATCTGGGTCCAAAATGTTGTCACAATATTTACCATCATTATCTGATTAGAATAAATAAATAAAATAATAATAATAATAATAATAATAATAAAATTGATGAAGGGAGATGAAAATGACAGATGACAGCCATGTTTTTTTTATCATCATATGTCGTACAACCCCAGCCCAGATAGGTAATTATGGTGGAGTTAATGTCAAAAAACAATTTTGTATTATCTACATAGTTATGTTCTTTTTTTTTGTCTATTTATTCTAATCAGATAATGATTTGTTCTGTTCTGAAACCTAGCTTGCAAATGGGCTTTTGGGATTATTATTTTTAATAAGTAGGTACCTACCTACTGAAACGAAGTCTGACTATAGTTAAGTAGATACTTATGTATTTTTTATGTACAGTTATGTACTGAAAACTAGCCAGTATGTACTGCTATGTACCGACGAGTAGGTACATTGACTAATAACTAGTAGGCACCGTTATGTACTGCAATGTACTGATTATAGTACATAGATACTTATGTACAGTTATGTTGTTATGTACTGAAAACTAGCCAGTATGTACAGCTATTTACCGACTAGTAGGTACATTGACTACTAACTAGTAGGCACAGTTATGTACTGCAATGTACTGATTATAGTATCCTACTGAAAAGTATCCACAGTAGGCACAGTTATGTATGTATATTATGTACCGACTATAATAGATACCTACGTACAGTTATGTACTGGAAAGTATCCAGTATATACTATACAGCTATACATATGTACTGACCAGTATGTACTGCTATGTACCGACCATAGTACCATAGTTATGTATGTATATTATGTACCGACTATAATAGATACCTACGTACAGTTATGTACTGGAAAGTATCCAGTATATACTATACAGCTACATATGTACTGACCAGTATGTACTGCTATGTACCGACCATAGGATCAGAAGCTGTAAATCCATTTTACTACCGTTTCTATTCTCTTTAATAGGTCTGCTGCATCTCTATACAGGGTGACACAAAAGTCCCTGCACACACAGGATGGTTGTTGTTGTTGTAGCGGCAGGACGAGCCATGCTTAATAGGCTCGTCCTGAACAGCAGTCAACCATCGTGGGGCACGTGGGGGCATGTGTTTATACTTTAAAAGCAGAGAGAACCCTTTGCAGGACGAGCCATGCTAGGCTCGTCCTGAATCGCAGTCAACCATCGTGAGGGCATGTGTTTATTCTTTAAAAGCAGAGAGAACCCTTTGAAGAACTGCCAGCTAGCTAGCTTGGTTAGGGTTAGCTGTTCTCCTCCCTGTTTATATTCCCACAGCCAGATGTCAATTTTTAGGTACTGATTTTCAAGTTTCAAGTGTCCCTCAAAAAGAAGTGTTAATACCTATTTGTGATCTTATGTATTTTTTTCTTTTAGTCTCTCTCTCTCTCTCTCTCTCTCTCTCTCTCTCTCTCTCTCTCTCTCTCTTTCAAGCGAAGAAATTGGCCCTATTACTAGGTGGGATAGTAATTGATAGAAACTTTTTGGTAACCTATACTGAGGCGACTTGTGAGTCACCCTGTACATTTAATGACCGGTCCACTTTGAACAACTCAAGCGGACAGAAAGAGCGAGCGAGAGAGAGAGAGAGAGGGTGAGAGAGGGAAGGAAATAAAAATAAAATCTAATTCCTATATGAGGCTATTCCGTTGTGTTGCCCATTAACCCTCCCTCTCTCCCCCTCCCTTCTCTCTCTCCCTCTCTATGCCTCTCCCTTTTATCTCTCTCTCTCTCTTTAAAACTTCTTCCCTCCCCCCTCTCTTTCTCTCTAATCTCTCTTTTCCTTCCCTTCTCTCCCACTAGTGCTACTTCCTCTCTATCACCCTCTTCTTCTTTCTCTCCCTCTCTCTCTCTCTCTCAGTCTAGTATATCTCTTTCTCCCTTCACTTCTGTTCCCTTTACAGTTTTTTCCCCTTCTTTTTTTTCGACTTCATCGCCAATAGTTTCCATCACACTCTTCTTCTCTTTCCCCCAAATAATCTTTCCTCTCCTCTCATTCCTCCCTCTTGACCTTTCTCCCCCTCTCTTTCCTCCACGTCTTCTTATTTCACTTCCTTCATATATCTTATTTTCTCATAAGGTGCTAGACTCACTGAATAGCCCTATTAAAAGCCTCTTAGGGTCTTTTTCTCTCATTTATCCCTTCTTATTCTCTCTTCCTCTCAGTGGCGTAGCGTCCATGTAGGGCGTGTATGGCGGCCATACACTCGAAAATTCCACTTAAATACCCTTGGGATAAAATTCCATACCTCAGCTGGGATTGAACCCACACCCTCCTGTTTACCAGGCGAGCGCCTTGACCACTACACCACCGAGGCAGGACGAGGCACCGAGACAGGACCAACGAGGCAGGATAATCTGAATAATCCTTCCACCCCTGCTTATATATTTGACTTGAAATGTCAAAAACACACCTAGTAGGTATTAAGTAAGCGACAAAACTGCGGATAAATTACTTTCAACTCAAACATTGTCTCTATATTCTGACTTCGGAAACTCAAACAAACTCAAAGATAGCATAATAATGAAGAAGCAGACAATATTACAATTACACAAGAGCAAAGGAATAAGCTATGTGGGTAGATAAGGTAAGATGCCAAGATACCAATATTTGAGTTCTATTTTCGTCGTTAAGCCCGCTTTACAGTCTTATCGTTCCGAAAGCCAAGAGAGAAGAAAGACAAGTCAATAGGAGAAAGCCAGCTGTTCCGAGAACGAAACTTATCCGTTTCGGATAAAATCTGCACCGGGCGGGAATCGAACCCGCGACCTAGCGCTTGCAAGGCAGACGCGCTACCCTCCAAGGTAACTAGGATGGCCACTCCCATATATTTACCTGTAAAAATTTATTGACTGTTCGTTGTATACAATGAGACTGGAGTGTGAGCATTAAAGATACCTACCCTATTTGCCTATTGCTTGAAGGATTGAATAGATACCCTATTTCCTCTTGAATTGCAAAGGGGAAGAGAAAGAAAGAAAATTAAGGAAAAAAAACTGCCATGGACCCCAAGAAAGCCAAAAGGATCCAAATCCAAAAATAAATCAGCAAATTCCTTCAAAATCGGACCACCAAAACATTCCAGGATATCGCCGAAAAGAGAACAAGCAGAGGAAAACCAAACTTTGACCTCAATATTATACTTCCAGCTAATACACAGCTGAACTATTTTCACAAAGAGTTCAACAGAACAAATTATGTAAAACAAAAAAAAAAAACAAAAACAAAAAACCTTACCGCCATGAAAAGAGAAAAACAAAAATAGCAAATGATGGCAGAAAAAGAACAATAAATAGGTGCATAAAATAGGAGGGAGAAAACAAAAACAACAACAAAAAAGTTTGTAATTTTGCTAGCGGTAGTGTCGTTAAGCTGTGTCCACACATAGTCGGCGGCCGTCGATCGATGTCGAATTGTCGACTGAAACCGTAACCCGTAACCTGCCTCGACAACATTGATTCACCTCGTCGGTCGATCGACCATCAATCGACGGCCTTCGACTTCGACTATGTGTTGCTACAGCTTTAGACTGTTCAAACCAGATTTTTTGGAGTTTTACTTACCGTTTGAGCAGACGGTAAATGCCAATTTGAAGACTGACTTGGATATTGGATTTGGTGAGTCTTACCTGAAACAGAAGGTGGATAAAAGGTTAGTGTTTTTTTTTTCTAAAGCACAGAAAGACAGAAGTAGATACCTAAAGTATAAAAATATATATTGAAAGTTTTTTATGAACTGTAGGATTGTAACAATATCTATATGTTTTTTTATATATATATATATCCTTTAAATCACTACGTGAGTAGTTATACAACGAAACCAGACCAAATCACTAAGAAGCAGCCCAAGACACATGGTCTGATACCAGCTTACCAGCCCACTCTCTTATAGAGAGTGGAGGGGGAGATGGACATGTGCGTAATAAAGAAGTGGTGTGAATTTACATACTTGTGAAAGGTGTACAAACGCAAAAGTAACCAAGGCGTGAACGCAAGAGGTGCTCAAAGGAAAGAAGGAGGAGGAGAAAAGGAGTAAAAAAAAAGAGGTGTTCAAAAGGAAAGAGGAGGGAAAAGGAGACAGGGAGGAGCAGTAATAAAGAGGGAGAAAAAAAATGTTAATTCAGCCCCCGGTTTTCCTTTGATGTTTTTAATGAAGACCCCTCTTTCATAAAGTGTCAGGTGTAAGAGGGTAAGTGGTTTTACAATGCGGAGGTCGTGGGTTAACGCAATAACTGGCGTGTTTTCAAGAGTCCTCTCTTCTATACCCAGATGTAGGTAATAGATAGTGTTGTGGCCAGTCGCTAATGTTTTTTTTTTAGATAGTTTTTCGGGTTCGATTCCCGCCTGGGGCGGATTTTATCCTGCTGGAATAATGTTCGTTATAGGTCCCTTAGTCGAAATTAAGTTTACATTGGAATAAATTATCGATGCCAAAAATTCATCTTGTTAACAATAAAGCTGTGTCAGTTGCTAAAAACTGAAAACTGTTTTCCTCTGATGTGATGCTCCAATCTGTATTGAAAGATTTGCTGAAAAAAAAAATCAACAGATTAACAGATACTTTACCGACTAATTACAAATTGCAAATTGAAATATTTGCAAAATACCTACGAGTGCAATTTTTTCGTCAGTGGCGGTTATCGAACTCGGGACCTACGAAAAACATTAGCTAAGGGTACACAACTACACATTCTAAACAGGAGCTTTACTATTTTTCAAAACAAGGGGGAGTATTTCTCTCGCCTTTCCTTTTGACACATTCGCTCCCATTTTAAAATGGGAGCAGACGGGAGGGAAGAGAGATAGGGAGAGAGGGAAGTGTGTGAGAGAGAGAGGAATCCCATACCTCGGCTGGGATTGAACCCACGCCCTCCTGTTTACCAGGCGAGCGCCTTGACCACTACACCACCGAGGCAGGTAATTTAACTGCTAGTGTTTCACCTCTACGTAATCCCCTTTTTGGGTAGAACGCCTTTCTGGGCGCAGGATGATATTCAGAACCAGAATTTTCAGTTAATCCAGAGTTAAAGAAATACTGACCTGTTTTAAAGATGTTTTACTCAAAACTCGATTTCCTTTCGGGCCTTCTTGAACAAAACATTTCAACTATCTACGTTATTTACGCACCTATGTGGAATGGCTACTATGTGCTATGTGGGATGACTAATACATACTACCTATAGATAAGCTCGCCACATTGGAATTCATCAATTCACACATTCGATTTAACCTCATTAGACTGAGCGTTAGTTTGAGGATTCTTGAGGTAGACAGTGGTATTACTTGGGTGTAGGACACAGTAGGTAGGTATAACGACATAAATGTACCTACTAAATCCGAATTTTGGAATTTACTTAGGTAATACAATTTCAAGCATTTTGAGTTGTACCTGGGGGTGAAATTTAGCCTTGTAAGTTGTAGGTGTAATATTGTATTGAAAATTATGCCTTGTAATTTTGTAATGTTCTAAATAAAAAGGAGGCCCTAGGGAGACATTTTAGCTTTTCATTTCCGCCACTTTATAGTGTTTGTTTGTTTATTTGTTTGTTTCACACGTGGCCTTTAGTGTTGAGCGTGAAAATGAACGGCTTTCTCCCATCCTGTCTTTCTTCTCTCTCCGCCTTCGGGACAGTAAGACCTTAGCCTTAGCAGTTGCAGTCCCCTCTATCAAACCTCTCTAAAAAAAAAAATCCCTTCCCACAATTTTTCCTCTTAATTCAATAAGGCAGCTGAAGCTATTTTTCACCCGACCATTTTTTATTTATCTTATGTCTTGATACCTAATTTTCTTCCTCCTCCTCCTCCTCCTCTCAATTTCTTCCTTCTACTCCTCCTCTTTTGCCTTCTCCTCCTCCCCTTAATTTCTTCCTTTTCCTCCTCTTCTCCTTCTTCCTTCTAATTCTCCTCCTTTTTTTTTCCTTATTAGAAAACTTCTTTCTTAGCTTGCCGGAATGGCGCACCTCTTCGAAAGTTTTTATCACAAATCATTTTGCCTCCTAATGGATTTCTGCCCGCCCTTTCTATCTCCTCCTCCCTCCCATCCTCCTCCTCAAGAATTATCTTCCCTCCCCTCACGTCTCTCCCCTTCTTTCCCACAATGGCCTTTTCCCTTTTTATTTTTTCCCCTCTTCTCGCCTGAATTTTTTTAATAGCCCTCATCTTTGGCCTCCTCCTCCTTCCTCCTCCTTCCAATCTCTCTTGGTCCCATCTATCATTTTTCTTCAATGGCCTTGTCTCCCCTTCTTCTCATTCTTCTCCCTTTTCATCGAGTGTTTGATGATCTTCCAGGACAAACTTTTCATTACTTTCGCCCTCTCTCTCCAACTGAATTAAAGTGGATAAGTTGGAGGAGGAGGAGGAGGAGGAGAAAGAACTGGAGGGGAATTAGTTGAAGTAAGAAGAATAAGAGGAGGGAAACACCAGGAAGGAGGAAACAGAAGATAGAGGAATTTTCCTCTTCTAAAAGTGGACGAGATGTAGAAGGAAGAGAGAGGAGAAGGAAGAAGAGGAGGAAATCCAATATAGAGGAGAAGACAAAACGGAGAAGTGAAAAGGAAAGATGAGAAGGAGGAGAAAGGAACAGAGTAGAAGGGAGGAAGAGAACAGATAAAAGATAGGAGAAACAGAAGGGGGAAAGAGAAGGAGGAGGAGGAGGAGACAGAAGGAAATGAGATGAAGAGTGAAATCGAATTAACTTGAACGACCTACTTACTTACCCATAACGTTACCTCCCTCCCCTCTCCCCTTAATAAGATACAAAAGGAGGGGAAGAGAAGGGTAGAAATGGAATAGAATATACTGTGCGCTTATCTCTGGACAAGGATATTTAGGGCAAAAGAGATAGAGAGAGAGGGAGAGGGAGAGAGAGAGAGAGAGAGAGAGACAGGGAGAAGGGAAGAGACGAGGAGAGAGAGGGAGGCCGAGATAGACAGAGAAAGAGGAAGAGAGGAAAACGAATAAGAAAGGGAGAGAGTAAGAAGAAGGAGAAAGGGCAAAAGAAGAGACGGAGGGAGGGAGAGAGATATATACATATAGATAGGGAGGGAGGGAGACAGACAAGAGACAAGTCAAGTGACGAACGACTATCTGGGGAAATAAAAGTGAAAGAAAAGTTTTATACCGAAAAAAAAGAGCAAATAAGGGAGGGAGTGACAAGTAGACAGAAAAAAAGGAAAGGAAGAAGGGAAAACATAGAAGAGAGACAAAAAGAGAGGGAAAGGGAAGGAATGGAGAGGGAGAAAAGGGAGGGACAAAAAGGGAGGGAGAGACAAGAAGAGGGAAAAGGGAGGGAGAAAAAGGGATATTTTGACACATTGTTCGGGACAAGGGGGGGGGGGGGGGTGTTTCTTACAATGCTCCCCTATGTACATATGTGGCCCGCGAGGTACCTCCTAATGTAGCATGTGGCCCGCATACACATGGAAGTTGGAAACCCCTGCTCTAGAGATTTCCGTTTTTCTTTCTTCTATTCTTTAGGATGAGATTCAAGATTCAAGCGCCCGGGAAGTTGTAACCTGTTAAACATTAGGTGTGAGGAGGAGGAGGAAGAGAAGAAAGAGAAGAAGAAAGAAGAAGAAGGAAGAAGAAGAAGAAGAAGTAGGAAAAGTAGAGTATTAAAAGGAAGAGTAAATGGACTCAGACAGAGTTGAGTAAGGTGAGAGATGGAAAAGAAAGATACCCAGAAGTGGAAGTGTAAAAGGAAGAGAACAGGGAAGAGGAAAATGGAGGTGAAGGAAAGAGGAAAAGGGAGAGTAAATGTGGACTCATATAGAGTAAAGTTGGAAAAGAAAGAGGAGGAGGAGGTGGAGGGGGAGGAGGAGGAGGAGAGATACCTAGAAGTGGAGGTGGAAAGGGAAGAGTGGAAGTCTAAAGGGAAGAGGAGAAGGAACAGAAATGGAGGTGAAGGAAGTGGAAAAGGGAGAGTGTGAAAGTTTTCACATTAAGTTCTGCAAATGTGATTGGAATATTGTGAAACATAAATATATTTTAACGGAGAAACTGAGAGAGTAAAGGATTCAGTGAGAGAGAGAGAGAGAGAGGGAGGGAGTGAGAGAGAAAAAGGAAGAGAGCAGGGAGAAAGGGAGCGTTGAGAGAATATACCTGAGTTTTTTTTTTTTTTTTCAAGAGATTTGATGGAGAAACTGTAACAACGCAGGTATTATCGTCCCGAATTATCGTCCCGAAATCCAAGAGAAAAGGAGGACAAGATAGGAGAAATCCAGCCGTTTTATCATTCGAACAAAATCTTAAACAGACCTTGACTTTCAGTCTGTGTCCAGACAGACTCTTTATGACGTATTTATACCATTATGTGGGTAGGACAAAGCTACGTTATAAGAATGGCCCTGAACTACAGACTTTCAAAGAGTCAAGTAAGAAACAAGAAACAATATAAAAGGAGTAGCAGGCGATATTAAACGTTAAGGAGGAAGGGTCAAAGTAGCTACCTCAAAGGAGTACTTAGAAGGTGGAGGCGACATTAAGGAGTAAGGAGAAAGAGGTATGTAGCTGCGGAGCAACCTACAGTACTGGTGACATTAAATAGAGACTCGATGAAATGGAGAAGGAGAGAAAACAGGAGAGGAAAGAGGAGGTAGAGGAAGAAAGGAGGAGGAAGGGGAGAGGAGGAGGAGGGGGACTTGATGAAATGAAGAAAGAAATGAAGGTGAGGGAGAAGAGAAGGGAGGGAAGAGGAGTAGAGGTTAGATATGGGGGAGAAGTGGAGGAGAAGATGAAGAAAAGGGTTGAGGGAAAGAATAGAAGAGAGGAGAAGGAGGGGGAAAGGAGGAAGGAAGGGAAGGAGAGGAGGGGAAAATAAATCAAAACTAAATCAAAGTTGACGCTCGAAAAGTCAAAGTTTGTTCTCATTATTTATCAAGATGGAAGCAAAAGTCAGAAAGTTCATCAATACCGTCACCTTCTTCACCTTCACCTCCTACTCCTCCTCTTCCTCCTCCTCCTCCATTTTTCTAATACAACTTCTCTTCTTTCTTCCCTCTTTTCTTTTTTTTCAACTAATTATTCTCTATTCTTCTTTCACTTTTTTCTTCTTTTTCACCTTCAACTTCTTCTTCTTCTTCTTCTTCTTCTTCTTCTTCTTCTTCTTCTTCTCCTCCTCCATTTTTCTTCTTCAACTTCTCTTCTCTCTTCCTTTTTTGTTTCTTTCAACTAATTATTTTCGATTCTCCTCCTTACTCTATTCTTCTCTCTCTCTATTACTCTATTTAGTCCTTCTCTTCTTATTTTTTAAAAGGTTCTAGTTCTCCTCTTTCTCCTTTTTTTTTCTTTTCTTTATATCCTCTTTTTCTTGTCTCTCACCTCATTATAATTTTTATCCTCCTTCAACGCCATTTTCTTCTCCCTCTCTTTATTCCTCTTGTATCTTTCTCTCCTCTAATTCTTTTTTCTTTACCTCCTTGTTTATGTCATTTCCTCCTATTCTTCTCCCTCCCTCTATGTCTCTTTCTTCTTTCTCTCTCTCCTAACTCTTCCTCCTTTCCCTCTAACTATTCCTTCTTTTTTCTCTCCCTACTAGGGTTACCAGATTTGTTTTTCGTATTTAAGAAATAAATCATACAAATGGGGTTTTCAAATCTCTTCACGTACCACCAGAAATGCTTCCGCGTACCACAGATTGGGAACCTCTGTTCTATAGAATTTATGATTTGGAAATAGAAAAGTATCTCTCCGACTCGGGGTAGAAATCTAATTAGAGACTGTTCTATCGATAGAGTTACAGACATAAGACATTTTCTCAGTATTGTCTTTCATTCTAGATAATGATGGTATTGATGATGATTTCATCAGGAACGATTGTCAGTCCCTTGAGTATTGTTGCTGATTGCTGCTGACATTATGGAGATGGCGTGGCGTACATAAAAAGCAATGTAATTTAATATTCTGAGAATCATTACGTAAATGAATTTTTAATTAAGTAATCATTATTTTTCGGAGAATCATTATTTTATTTTCTATTAATCGTATCATCGTTCTCGGAACAGCTGGCTTTCCAATATCCTGTCTACCTCTCTTCGCTTTCGGGACGATAAAACTGAGTCCATTTTATAATAATTTATTATTTATTTATTTAAACTGTAACTACGGAAATCTTCCATGAAATCGAAGAGAGGACAGGATAACAGACAGTCAGCCGTTCCGAGAACACACCTTATCTGTTTAGGATAAAGAGCACAAAGTCCACCCCCGTGCGGGAAATCGATCCCGCATGTTGAGTTTAAAACTTGGAATAAACTTGTTGTTCTTGTTGTTACGGCTTAAGCTGAAGCCGGGGGTTTGATGGTCTCCAGCCAGGTTTAGCTGGCTCGTCCTGAACCACATGCTTGGATGTGCGAATTGTGGGATCAACCATCATGAAGACTTGGGCTTTTTCTTTTAAAGCCATGTAAACCCTATTTTAACTAGCTGGCTTAGAGTTTGCTGGTCTACTCCCTGTTTAATAAACTTGTTCGGACTCCTTAGATCCGGATGCCGGAGGCAGGACATAAATCCGGTAATGCAATACACAATACATCTACATCCGGATAGGTATAGAATCCGTATAAGATGAGGACATTATGTTATGTAGATAGTATAAGATGTTTTCTAGGCAGATATATAGTAGACACTAGGCAGATAGTAGACATAAATGACGGAGATCTCTCTCTCTCTCTCTCTCTCTCTCTCTCTCTCTCTCTCTCTCTCTCTCTCTCTCTTTCTTTCTCTCTCACTCTTACTCTATTTAGTTCTCCTCTTTCTCCTTTTTTTTGTCTGTCACCTCATTATAATTTTTATCCTCCTTCAACGCCATTTTCTTCTCCCTCTCTTTATTCCTCTTGAATCTTTCTCTCCTCTAATTCATTTTTACCTCCTTATTTATGTCATTTACTCCTATTCTTCTCCCTCCCTCTATGTCTCTTTCTTCTTTCTCTCTCCTAACTCTTCCTCCTTTCCCTCTAACTCTTCCTTCTTTTATGTCATTCTTCCATCTCCTTCTTCTTTCCTTTTCAATAATTCTTCTTCAATTTTTTTTCCAACTCATTTTATCATTATATTCTCCTACCTTCTTTTTCTCGATTTTCAATCTTCTCTATTTCTTGTTCTTCACCTTTCTTACCAGAAATCAAAGTTTTCCAAGTTCTCTCTTTACATAAAACGAACTAAATGCCTTTATTTGTTTGTTTTAAAACATTTTAAGGGCAAGGGTGGCCAACTTGGAAAAACAAATAATAAAATGCAAATTATGTGTTTAATGATGTTTTTTTATTTATATTTTACCCTTCACCCTTATCTAAAATCTAAATTTTCCCATCGATGTTTTTGATTACGATACATCGGATACTCGATATATCGAAGTTTAAAAACATCGATGTTTTCGTCTCGATGTCCCAACCCTAAGCTGGCTCGTCCTGAACCTCATGCTTGGATGTGCGAATTGTGCGAACAACCATCATGAAGACTTGGGCTTTTTCTTTTAAAGCCATGTAAAGCCTATTTTAACTAGCTGGCTTAGAGTTTGCTGGTATGAAATTTGTCGCGACGACCTATGAACTCAAAGCGAGAAAGTTTTAGATAACACTTCAGTCGATCGTTTAAGACCGGTTTTAGCGTCATCTATGTTAAGCTACGCCGAGCAAGGTCAATAAATGGATGGGTGACTTAAAGGAAATAAAGGGAGAACGGGCTCTAGTCTTGATTTTGAATCATTACATGAAAGTAAAGTCAAAAAATCAAATCAAGAATGATAATAAACTGAATACCTATTAAACAAATTAGGTAGGTACATAGGTATTCTTTAACCACGATCGAATAAACTACGAGCTAAAAAATTCCCGGAGGGACGGACCCTGCTTGTTCCTTTTTCTTTTTCTCTCCTTTGAATTTTTAAACTGCCTCGCGGCATCTTTCTCTTCTCGTTCCCTCATCTTGCCTCGAGCGCTAATTTCATTTGGAGGCTAAAACATTTCGTTCATCCTATAGGAATAAAGGTAGGTAGGTCGGTAGGAAGAGAGGAAGGAAGGTATATTAGGTAAAGAGGAAGGAAGGTAGGTAGGTAGAGAGGAAGGAAGGTAGGTAGGGAAGAGGTCCTGGTAGGTACCTCTTCCCTACCTATATTGTCTCCGTTTTGTACCTACCCTGTCTTCTGTCTTGTCGTATTGATTTCTGAGATAGATATAGAATGAAGACTGATGGAACAAGCGAAGTGAATTCTTAATTTTCAACTTAAAGATTTTTTTTTTTCTCTCTCTCATTTGTCTTTCTTTTGTTTGTTGTTTGTTTTCGTTTTAATTATAACTCTTCAACTGTTGGTTCGATTTTCTTCTTCTTCTCCCCCTCCTCCTCCTCCTAATTCGTCTTTTACAATACAGCATGAAAAAAAGATGGTTTTGATACTGATCTAGGGTGTGTAACAAGGATCATTTTTCTGTCCCCTTCTCTCCACTTCTCTCCCTCTCTCCTCACACTTTCTTTTCTCTCTCTCTCCCTCTCGTCTTTGTTTTTCCCTTTACCCTCTTCGTTTTCTCTGTTCCCTCTTTGTGTTCCCTCTGGATCTCTCCCTGTTTTGTAACAGGATTAACAGGAATGTCAAGATTCAAGAAACATATAAAGGAAGACAGACATGTTTTGTGGAATGCCAAGTACCTACACGAGCTTGTCTGTCTGAAGGCAGTTCTATACATCTGTCAATATCAAACCTACCTACTACTCTTAGGCCCGTATCCAGGATTATACGTCATCAGGTAGGTCAGACACAGGAGCACCTTTTCAGATGTATCTGTCAGGTCTATCTGATAGAATAGAATAGAATAGAATATACCTTGTTTATCCTGCCCGAATGAGACTGAAAAGCCCCTTTACTCCCGCAGTCTAAACAAGGTCTTATATATTTCATAGGTAAAGTTTACAAAAAAGTATATAAACCTTGCTTAACTTCAACAAAAAAAAAAAAAAAAAAAAAAAAAAAAGTGTGTGCTCATCAAGTATCAGGTAGACCTGATCAGGTGTACCTGATAGTGAGTGGCTCACCATCAGGGAGGCAAACATTCACAGTGACCAGTGTGGATTGTATATGTTCCAAATTTTTGGAGCCCAGCCCACAATAATAATAATAGTGCTTATTTATACTGCTCGCATAGGACTGAAAAGTCCCTTTACTCCAACAGTAGGCTACTACTTTTATTGTGGTCAAATTCTCAAATTATATTGAGGATAAAATCCCATACCTCGGCTGGGATTGAACCCACGCCCTCCTGTTTACCAGGCGAGCGCCTTGACCACTACACCACCGAGGCAGGTAATTTAACTGCGTGAATAACTGTGCCAATAAGCCCTTGAGTAGAATAACTGTGCCAATAAGCCCTTGAGTAGAATAACTGTGCCAATAAGCCCTTGAGTAGAATAACTGTGCCAATAAGCCCTTGAGTAGAATAACTGTGCCAATAAGCCCTTGAGTAGAATAACTGTGCCAATAAGCCCTTGAGTAGAATAACTGTGCCAATAAGCCCTTGAGTAGAATAACTGTGCCAATAAGCCCTTGAGTAGAATAACTGTGCCAATAAGCCCTTGAGTAGAATAACTGTGCCAATAAGCCCTTGAGTAGAATAACTGTGCCAATAAGCCCTTGAGTAGAATAACTGTGCCAATAAGCCCTTGAGTAGAATAACTGTGCCAATAAGCCCTTGAGTAGAATAACTGTGCCAATAAGCCCTTGAGTAGAATAACTGTGCCAATAAGCCCTTGAGTAGAATAACTGTGCCAATAAGCCCTTGAGTAGAATAACTGTGCCAATAAGCCCTTGAGTAGAATAACTGTGCCAATAAGCCCTTGAGTAGAATAACTGTGCCAATAAGCCCTTGAGTAGAATAACTGTGCCAATAAGCCCTTGAGTAGAATAACTGTGCCAATAAGCCCTTGAGTAGAATAACTGTGCCAATAAGCCCTTGAGTAGAATAACTGTGCCAATAAGCCCTTGAGTAGAATAACTGTGCCAATAAGCCCTTGAGTAGAATAACTGTGCCAATAAGCCCTTGAGTAGAATAACTGTGCCAATAAGCCCTTGAGTAGAATAACTGTGCCAATAAGCCCTTGAGTAGAATAACTGTGCCAATAAGCCCTTGAGTAGAATAACTGTGCCAATAAGCCCTTGAGTAGAATAACTGTGCCAATAAGCCCTTGAGTAGAATCCTTTTTTTTTTTTTTTTTTTTTTTTTTTTTTTTTTTTTTTTTTTTTGCCCAAGTGTTCTGTCTTTTATTTGTTCCCATAATTTCTTTAATTGTTCAAATTCTTATTCAATATTATCTCCTATTTCGATATTGATCTTTTACTTTTTTCAGTCCTTTTCCTCTACTTCTTTTTTCAATACTGGATTCAGCCATTTAACAGTCCTCCAGGGAACACTATTTCTTCTTCTTCTCCTCCACTTTCCTTCCTCTCCTTAATTTTCAATTCTCGATTCCACTTCCGTTCTTTATGTTATACCCTTTATCGAATCCTCTCTTCTTCATCCTGAATCTAATCTTCTCCTAACTTCCCTAGATCCTCTATTTCCATCTTCCATGTTTTTCTCTGTATCTTGTATTGTTTAAGTTTTTAGTTCTTCATCGTATTCTTCTTCATTCTCGATTCCACTTCCTTTCTCTACTCCTGTATATCCTTTATCGAATCCTCTCTTCTTCTTCTTCTTCTTTTTCTTCTTCTTCTTTTTCTTCTTCTTCTATTTCTTCTTCTTCTTCCTCCTTCATCTAATCTTCTTCTTTCTGAACTTCCCTTATTTCCTCTATATTTCCATGTTCTATATTTTGTATTGTTTAAGTTTTTAGTCTTCTTTCGATAAATATTATGTTTCCTCTTCTCTCTCTCCACGTTTTCCATGTATTTTATTGTTATTGTTTCTAAATAAATATTCCCCTCCTTCTCTCTCTCTCTCTCTCTTCTTCTTCTTCTTCGTCTTCTTTTTGTTCCATATGAATTATTTTCCCCCACTTTTGTTCTATTTTATTTTATTTTATCCCTCTTTTTTTTCAGTTTTCTTCTTCTCCTTCTTCTTTTTTCATCATCCTATTGTTGTTTTCTTCTCCCTTTACATCTTCTTCTTCCTCTCCTTTTTTCTTTTGTTATTCTCTTTCGCTCTCTTCTCTGTTGTAAATAATTTCAATTTCTTTATCGTCCTGAATTTGTTCTTGTTCTTATTTTTCGTTGACTTCTTCAAGAATTGGTTTGACGTCATTGTATACCTGCTAAAGTTTTTAACGGTGAAGTTGACTTTTTGTGTGAATGTGAAGCAACAGAAATAAGTTACCCATGAACGAGCATTAAGCTTGACTACAATTCGATTCAACACTCGCCAGCCTAGTTAGTTTGATGGGTGGAGCGTCTGCGTCTGCCTTGTAAGCGCCAGGTCGCGGGTTCGATTTTTCGCCTTAGGCGGATTTTATCCTGAAAGAAGTTCTCGGAACGGCTGTCCTTTTCATTTCCCTCCTTTTCAATCTCCTTCTCTACCTCCCTATTTCTTCACTACCCCTATTTCTTTGTTTCTCTCTCTCTCTCCCTTTCCCTCCCCTATCTTTTCTTTTCTTCCCTTCATTTCTCTCCCCTTTCTTTCTATCTTTCTCAATTTTCATCTTATACAACATGTTGTTGTTTTTCTTTTCTTTCTTATTTACATTTTTTCTCTCTTTCGATTTCACTTTCTTTCGTTTAATTTTACTTTTTTTTTTCATAGAACTTTTGTTTCTGTGTTTCAGGGAGAAGAAGAGGAAGGTAGGAAGAAGAGAAAGGAGAAAGAGGATGAAGGGAGAACGAAGAGGAAGAAGTTTTTATTTTTAGTGTTGGCGCGAAAAACACATAAATAACAACCGAACCAGGTTCTAAATATATCTCTTTTCCCTTCCCTTCTCTCTCTCTCTCTCTCCTCCCCCCTCCCCTGGAGAACGAAGAGGAAGAAGTTTTTATTTTTAGTGTTGGCGCGAAAAACACATAAATAACAACCGAACCAGGTTCTAAATATATCTCTCTTCCCTTCTCTCTCTCTCTCTCTCTCTCTCTCCTTCCCTCCCCTCCCCCTTCCCTTCGTTTCTCTCCCCTTTCTTTCTATCTTTCTCAATTTTCATCTTATACAACATGTTGTTGTTTTTCTTTTCTTTCTTATTTAGATTTTTTCTCTCTTTCGATTTCACTTTCTTTCTGTTTTCTTTCGTTTAATTTTACTTTTTTTTTCACAGAACTTTTGTTTTTGTGTTTCTTTTCTTTTTTTAGCGATGAAATATTTCTCTAAAGCAGGGGTTTCCAACAAGCGGCCCGTGGGCCACATGTGGCCCGCCAGACCATTTTCGTGGCCCGCGAAGCTTTTTGGGATTTGTATAAACTTACCTAACTGGAGAATTAGGAGAATACTTTTGAAAAATTTCGTCTGCGGCGCTCAGAATTCGATCGGACTGCATTTCTGAAAAGTTGGGGGGGGGCGTTTCCTACAATGCTCCCCTATGTACATATGTGGCCCGCGAAGTACCTCCTAAAGTAGCATGTGGCCCGCATACACATGGAACTTGGAAACCCCTGCTCTAGAGATTTCCGTTTTTCTTTCTTTTATTCTTTAATATGAGATTCAAGCGCCCGGGAAGTTGTAAGCTGTTAAACATTAGGTATGCCAGCCTAGTTAGCTTGGGAAGGTAGCGCACCTGCCTTGCAAGCGCTAGATCGCGGGTTTGTTTCCCGCCCGGGGAGAACTTCACAGATAAGGCTCGCTCTAGGAACGGCCGGCTTTCTCCTATCCTGATCTTTCTTCGCTTTCGTTGTTGCAGTAGAAAAAAAAAACTTGAAAACTAAAACAACTCTAAGCAGCAAGAGGAGAGGGACGAAGAGAAGAAGAGGAGGAGGAAGAGAAGAAGAAAAAGAAGAAGAAGAGGAGAAGGAAGAGGAAGGAAGAAGAAGAAGGAAGAAGAAGGAAAAGTAGAGTATTAAAAGGAAGAGTAAATGGACTCAGATAGAGTTGAGTAAGGTGAGAGATGGAAAAGAAAGAGGAGGAGAGATACCTAGAAGTGGAGGTGGAAAGGGAAGAGGAGAAGGGAAAAGGAGTGTGGAGGTGGAAAGGGAAGAGTGGAAGTCTAAAGGGAAGAGGAGAAGGAACAGAAATGGAGGTGAAGGAAGGGGAAAAGGGAGAGTGTGAAAGTTTTCACATTAAGTTCTGCAAATGTGATTGGAATTGTGAAACATAAATATATTTTAACGGAGAAACTGAGAGAGTAAAGGATTCTGTGTGTGTGAGAGAGAGAGAGAGAGAGAGAGAGACAGAGGGAGGGAGTGAGAGAGAGAAAGGAAGAGAGAGAGGAAAAGGAGTACGAGAAATAGAGGAAAAGGGAAAGACTGGTGTGTGAGAGAGAAAGGGAGAGGGAGAGCGAGAGAGAAACAAGATACATGGTAATGGTAACATTATCGGAAAAATTACAGGGTGTTCTTGGGTGGAAAAAAAACCGAGGTTTTTTGAAAAGGAGGAGAGGATAGAAGAAAACCAAGAACAGTTTGCCATGGAGGAGGATCCGCTCTAGTTGGGTAGTTATTGCTATAGCGTCAGGAAATTACTGGATTGGAACTTGGAACGGCTTCTTCGGAACAGCTGGCTTTCTTCAATTCTCCAATCCTGTCCTCCTTCCTTTGAGTTCGGGACAACAAGACCCCCTCTGTTATACACCCAGTATTATCAAATGGAACTACTGTAAATTCATTTTTTTTTTTTTTTTTTTTTTTTTTTTTTTTTTTCTCCAACTCATTTTATCATTATATTCCCCTACCTCCTTTTTCTCGATTTTCAATCTTTTCTATTTCTTGTTCTTCACCTTTCTTACCAGAAATCAAAGTTTCCCAAGTTATTCTCTATTTACAGAAAACGAACTAAAGGCGCTGTTTATTTTTGTTTGTTTAAAACAGTTTAAGGGCAAGGGTGGCCAACTTGGAAAAACAAACAATAAAATGGAAATAATGTGTTTAATGTTTTTTATTTATATTTTACCCTTCACCCTTATCTAAAATCTAAATTTTTCCAAAAAGCGCGAAAAAAATCTGAAAATTTATTTTCCTTCTATTCTTTAAAATATAAAAATAATTCCTTTATTTATATTTCCTGTCCTCTCTTCCTCCTTTCTCTCTCTCTCACTCTCACTCTCTCTCTCTCTCATGTTTCAGTTTTTTTATTTTATAATAGGTATTTTTATTTTAAAAATTTCCAAAACATAAACTTTAATGGCTCTTTAAACAATTTTCCAAAATATTTCAAATCATAATAGTGATGATGACAATAATTTCGTCCCCCTCTTTTATATTTTTCTCTCTCTCCCTCTCCCTCTCTTTCTCCCTATTTTCTTTTTTCAAGTTTTCCTCAAGTTTCTTCATTTCTTTTTCTCAATATCCTTTTCTCTCCCTACCAATATTCTCTCTCTTCTTTCCTTCTCTTCCTCTCTTTGTCTTTCTCTTCCACTTCTCTCTATTTCTCCTATTCAATTCCCGTGTTTCCTCCATCTCCTTCTTCTCCTTCTCCTCTTCTCCTTCTTCTTCTTTCCCTTCTTCTTCATCTTGTTCTTCTCCTCCTGAGTTTTCAATAGAAATGAATTCACCTACATATTTTTTCAAAAATAATTTGTTACGTTTCTTAGAAAATTCATCAATGGGGATATCTAAATAATGTAAATTTTGTATCTTTTTTTCTTTCTCCTTCTTTTTTTTTTTTTTTAGCCAGCCTAGTTAGCTTGGTTGGTAGCGCGTCTGCCGTCCGGGGGCGGAATTTATCCTGATGGGATAAGGTTCGTTCTCGGAACGGCTTTCTCCCATCCTGTCTTTCTTCTCTCTCCGCCTTCGGGACAGTAAGACCTTAGCCTTAGCAGTTGCAGTCCCCTCTATCAAACCTCTCTAAAAAAAAAAATCCCTTCCCACAATTTTTCCTCTTAATTCAATAAGGCAGCTGAAGCTATTTTTCACCCAACCATTTTTTTTTTATCTTATCTCTTGATACCTAATTTTCTTCCTCCTCCTCTCAATTTCTTCCTTCTACTCCTCCTCTTTTGCCTTCTCCTCCTCCCCTTAATTTCTTCCTTTTCCTCCTCTTCTCCTTCTTCCTTCTAATTCTCCTCCTTTTTTTTTCCTCAGTTGCAGTCCCCTCTATCAAACCTCTCTAAAAAAAAAAAAAAATCCCTTCCCACAATTTTTCCTCTTAATTCAATAAGGCAGCTGAAGCTATTTTTCACCCGACCATTTTTTATTTATCTTATGTCTTGATACCTAATTTTCTTCCTCCTCCTCCTCCTCCTCTCAATTTCTTCCTTCTACTCCTCCTCTTTTGCCTCCTTCTCCTCCCCTTAATTTCTTCCTTTTCCTCCTCTTCTCATTCTTCCTTCTAATTCTCCTCCTTTTTTTCCTTATTAGAAAACTTCTTTCTTAGCTTGCCGGAATGGCGCACCTCTTCGAAAGTTTTGATCACAAATCATTTTGCCTCCTAATGGATTTCTGCCCGCCCTTTCTATCTCCTCCTCCCTCCCATCCTCCTCCTCAAGAATTATCTTCCCTCCCCTCACGTCTCTCCCCTTCTTTCCCACAATGGCCTTTTCCCTTTTTATTTTTTCCCCTCTTCTCGCCTGAATTTTTTTAATAGCCCTCATCTTTCCCCTCCTCCTCTTCCTCCTCCTTCCTATCTCTTTTGGTCCCATCTCTCATTTTTCTTCAATGGCCTTGTCTCCCCTTCTCTTTATTTTTCTTCTCATTCTTCTCCCTTTTCATCGAGTGTTTGATGATCTCCCAGGACAAACTTTTCATTACTTTCTCCCTCTCTCTCCAACTGAATTAAAGTGGATGAGTTGGAGGAGGAGGAGAAAGAAGTGGAGGGGAATTAGCTGAAGTAAGAAGAATAAGAGGAGGGAAACACCAGGAAGAAGGAAACAGAAGATAGAGGAATTTTCTTCTTCTAAAAGTGGACGAGATGTAGAAGGAAGAGAGAGGAAAAGGAAGAAGAGGAGGAAATCCAATATGAAGGAGAAGAGAAAACGGAGGAGAAGTGAAAAGGAAAGATGAGAAGGAGGAGAATGGAATAGAGTAGAAGGGAGGAAGAGAACAGATAAAAGAGAGGAGAAACAGAAGAGGGGAAAGAGAAGAAGGAGGAGGAGGAGACAAAAGAGAATCAGATGAAGAGTGAAATCGAATTAACTTGAACGACCTACTTACTTACCCATAACGTTACCTCCCTCCCCTCTTCCCTTCATAAGATACAAAAGGACGGGAAGAGAAGGATAGAAATGGAACAGAATATACCTTGCGCTTATCTCTGGACAAGGATATTTAGGGCAAAAGAGATAGATAGATAGAGAGAGAGAGAGGGAGAGAGAGGAAGGGAGAGAGAGAGGGAGGGAGAGGAGAGCGGGAGAGAGAGAGGAAAAAGGAGAAAGCATAAGGAGAGACGGGGGGGGAGAGAGAGAGAGAGAGGGAGGGAGGAAAACGAAGAACAAAGGGAGAGATTAAGGAGAAGGAGAAAGGGCAAAAGAAGAGAGGGAGGGAGAGAGAAAGATAGAAAGATTGGGAAAATGAGAGAAAGGAGAGAGAGAGAGAGAGAGAAGGAGAGACAGCGAGAGAGAGAGAGAGAGAGAAAGGGCAAAAGAAGAGAAGGAGGGAGAGAGAGAGACAGACAAGTCAAGTGACGAACGACTATCTGGGGAAATAAAAGTGAAAGAAAAGTTTTATACCGAAAAAAAGAGCAAATAAGGGAGGGAGTGACAAGTAGACAGAAAAAAAGGAAAGGAAGAAGGGAAAACATGGAAGAGAGACAAAAAGAGGCGAAAAGAGAGGGAAAGGGAAGGAATGGAGAGGGAGAAAAGGGAGGGAGGGACAAAAAGAGAGGGAGAGACAAGAAGAGGGAAAAGGGAGGGAGAAAAAGCCCCCCCCTCTCTCTCTCTCCCCCCTCCCTCTCTCTCATTTGTATTGAAGTCATTCGTTTCTTTTTTTTTTTTCGTTTTCTTTTTTTTTAAACACAATGCGTTTTAGACAGGGAGAGCACAATTTCGGGCGGTATTGAATTCCTTCCCTGTTCTCACCATCAGATAAAAAAAAGTAAAAAGAAGAGAGTTTTGATAGGGAAGGAGAAAACCAGCCGTTCTGAGAACAAAACTCGAACCAAAGGTCGGGAATCGAACCCGCGATCTAGTGCTTCCAAGGCAGACGCGCTCCCCTCCAAGCTAATTAGGCTGGCTACGGTTCGGAAGTCGAACCCGCGACCTAGCGCTTAAAAGGCAGACACGCTACCGACGCTAACTATGGCTAAGGACGCTCAAAAGGTCGACCGTAGCGACCTTTTAGGGGCGGAAACTGGACCATGTTTCAGTCACATACATGTTTCTGACAGATGGAAACAATAAACAATACATTTTACATTTATCTTTCTGATACATTTGAGTTCATGTTATATAGAGGAAGAAGGAAAAATAAGTCATATACAGGTCAGAACTGTACAAATCTTGTTTCCTGTAGCCTGTGGCCCGCGGACGACTGTGGCTAGAAAAAACATTTTTAAGATAAATCAGTTTATTTATTGATATTTTCAAGGAAAAAAGATTGAGTTCATGTAATATGGGGAGGAAGGAAAAATAAGTCATGTACCTACAGATCAGAGCTGTACAAATCTCAATGTTTCCTGTGGCACTTTGGCTAGAAAAATTGAGTTTTGCTGGCTGAGGCCGAAAGTTTAGTCGGTGAATAGACGGTAAAACCCTTGTCATATCGTGTCGCGTTATGGGAAAACTATACTCGAAAAAGGACCCCTTCCAAAAGCTCTGAACACCTCATTGGGTCCAAAATATATTTGGTGAATTTCCTCTATGTATTGAACATTTCTGCCAATTTTCATCTAAATCGGGTAAAGCGTTCGAAAGTTATGGCGAATCAAACGGAAGGACGTTTTTTAGGCAGTCCTGAATCGCCTGTAAAGATAATGCAAGTGAAAACAGGTGACGTCGCGCGACATTGTCGCGCGATTTTGTCGCACGACAGAGGTCGCGTTGGTGGAAATCCACCTTTAGACATTGTCTCAGTATTGTCTTTCATTCTAGATATCTAGATGATGATGATATTGATGATGATTTCAGGAACGATTGTCAGTCCCTTGAGTATTGTTGCTGATTGGTGCTGACATTATGGATTTATGGAGATGGCGTGGCGTACGTAAAAAGCAATGTAATTTAATATTCTGAGAATCATTACGTAAATGAATTTTTAATTAAGTAATCATTATTTTTCGGAGAATCATTATTTTACTTCCTATTAATAGTATAATCGTTCTCGGAACAGCTGGCTTTCCAATATCCTGTCTACCTCTCTTCAATTTCGGGACGATAAAACCTGAGTCCATTTTATAATTTATTTTTTATTATTATTTTTTCAAACTGTAACTACGGAAATCTTCCATGAAATCGAAGAAAGGACAGGATAACAGACAGTCAGCCGTTCCGAGAACACACCTTATCTGTTTAGGATAAAGAGCACAAAGTCCACCCCGTGCGGGAAATCGATCCCGCATGTTGCGTTTAAAACTTAGAATAAACTTGTTGTTCTTGTTGTTAACGGCTTAAGCTGAAGCCGGGGGTTTGATGGTCTCCAGCCAGGTTTAGCTGGCTTAGGGTTGGGACATCGACATCGATGTTTTGAAAACATCGATACATCGGAACAAAAACATCGATGTCAACATCGATGTTTTTCTTTCGATGGAAACATCGAACATCGATGTTTTATTTTTCGATGTTCGATGTTTTTGAAGACCACAGATAAGTCTGTGGTATTATTAAAAAAAGTCTGTGGAAAGGACTTTCTTTTGTTTACAAGTTTACATTATTTTGTCCCGCTTCATATTTTACAATATTTTTGTGAGTTTGAAATTTTGAATAGCTTAATATGATAAATAATTCTTTTTAAACTATGAAGGTTTAAATTAAACAAGGACTTTTGAGACATACTGTATAGACTGTGTAGGTATTGAGTGGATCACTAAGCTATAATACCGAAAATCCGAAAAACATCGAAATCCCGATAATATCGAACATCGATGTTTTGATTACGATACATCGGATACTCGATATATCGAAGAGTTTGCTGGTCTACTCCCTGTTTAATAAACTTGTTCGGACTCCTTACATCCGGATGCCGGAGGCAGGACATAAATCCGGTAATGCAATACACAACACATCTACATCCGGATAAGTATAGAATCCGTATAAGATGAGGACATTATGTTATGTAGATAGTATAAGATGTTTTCTAGGCAGATATATAGTATAGTAGACACTAGGCAGATATAGTAGACATAGCTTGTTCGGACTCCTTAGATCCGGATGCCGGAGGCAGGACATAAATCCGGTAATGCAATACACAATACATCTACATCCGGATAGGTATGGAATCCGTATAAGATGAGGACATTATGTTATGTAGATAGTGTAAGATGTTTTCTAGGCAGATATATAGTAGACACTAGGCAGATATAGTAGACAATGTAGACATAGATGTCGGAGATGCTATAAAGGAGAGGACAGAACTTGGAAACTTAGCATGATTTACATACATGGCCTCTTCAGTGCCAAGTGTCAAGTCAAGTATAGGTTAGGTACTTCAGTAACCTAAGACGCTAGTAGGACAGAACTTGGAAACTTAAGAGTTACTACACGCTACTGAAAGTAGCGGGCGCTTCAAATGTGTGACGGACCTTCAGCCCATAAGGCACTTGAACACTGATAAGTGACAGATCGTTCGCGCCGCTTTAGCTTTTGAAAACATCCAAATTGGGAGATGCCGGGGCCAGCTTAGTCAGCTATGTGTGATACATTCCTAGGGTGTATCATGCCCATGATTAATTCACCGGGTATGGAGTTTGATATTCATACGCGACTTGAGAAAGTTCATACTGGATAAATATTCACGCAACTTCAACCTTCAACCTTAGCTTTTGAAAACATCCAAATTGGGAGATGCCGGGGCCAGCTTAACCCAACTTTCGCTTTGGTGATGTTAAATATTGGTGTTGGTTTCTGTATCGATGTTGGTCCTATTGGTGTTATAGTCATGTGTCGATTGAGGTGTGGTGTTGGTGTTTGCTTAATCATTGGTATGCTTAAACATTGGTTAATGTTGGTCTTGGTTTCGGTATCGATGTTGGTCGGGTTGGTGTTGGTTCTGTATCGAAGTTGGTGTTACAGTCATGGTCTAACTGGGACTGAACGGTCTGCCTGAGAGATTACACAAAACCGAATAGAAAACGCCTGTCTGACGCTGTCTTAATATTATGTCTTTCCCTTTAAAACCCCCACTCTTTACCTCTTCTTCCTTCTCTTGCTCCTCCTCGTCTCTATCACACCCCTTTTCTTCTTTATAACCACTCTCTTCCTTCCATTTCGAATTCTCTTCCTTTCTCCTTCTTCTGCTTCTTCTCCTGCTCCTTCTATTCTTCTTCATCTTTTCTTTTTCTCTTCCCTCTAACTCTCTGTTCCCTCTTTACTCCTCTTCATCAGCATAATCTCTTTCTCTCCTCTTTACACTTCTCTCTCTCTCTCTCTTCCTTCTCTCACTGCTCGTTCTCCTTTCCTTCCCGTTTCCTATTTTCCGCGCTCCCCTCCAAGCTAATTAGGCTGGCTACGGTTCGGAAGTCGAACCCGCGACCTAGCGCTTAAAAGGCAGACACGCTACCGACGCGAACTATGGCTAAGGACGCTCTAAAGGTCGACTGTAGCGACCTTTTAGGGGCGGAAACTGGACCATGTTTCAGTCACATACCTACATGTTTCTGACAGATGGAAACAATAAACAATACTTTTTACATTTATCTTTCTGATACATTTGAGTTCATGTTATATGGAGGAAGAAGGAAAAATAAGTCATATACAGGTCAGAACTGTACAAATCTTGTTTCCTGTGGCCTGTGGCCCGCGGACGACTGTGGCCAGAACAAACATTTTTAAGATAAATCAGTTTATTTATTGATATTTTCAAGGAAAAAAGATTGAGTTCATGTAATATGGGGAGGAAGGAAAAATAAGTCATGTACCTACAGATCAGAGCTGTACAAATCTCAATGTTTCCTGTGGTACTTTGGCTAGAAAAATTGAGTTTTGCTGGCTGAGGCCGAAAGTTTAGTCGGTGAATAGACGGTAAAACCCTTGTCATATCGTGTCGCGTTGTGGGAAAACTATACTCGAAAAAGGAGCCCTTCCAAAAGCTCTGAAGGCCTCATTGGGTCCAAAATATATTTGGTGACTTTCCTCTATGTATTGAACATTTCTGCCAATTTTCATCTAAATCGGGTAAAGCGTTCGAAAGTCATGGCGAATCAAACGGAAGGACGTTTTTTAGGCAGTCCTGAATCGCCTGTAAAGATAACGAAGAGAAGTAAAATGTATCTCGCCATTGTTTCAACGAGATAACTCTACCAGGAGGGATAATTACAGGAATCCGCATCATTGTAAACAGGAATTACAGGGAATTGAAACTCCAGACGAAGCCAATAGAGATACAAGTACAGTCGAACCTGGATTAAGTAGGAACGCTGGATAAACTGGAAAAAAAAACTCGAGGTCCCTTCAGCAGAAATGGCTTTTTTCTTGGAACTCGTCCACGCCACGGTCTGAAGCCTCTGTAAGCAGGAATAACTTTTGCTCAGCGGACCCCCTTACTAACTATCTTTTTTTTATATATAGAAGTTAGGGACTTAACTACACCTATATAAGTACCTAACGAACAAACTACAATAAATAATGAACCTCTATAAGCAGGATTTTATCAGGACATATTGTATTTTGTAATTCCAGGTTTCCTTTCTCCCTAACCTGTGCTCAAATGGACCTCTAAACAGGAATGAAATTTCGGAACCTCTCACAGCAGGAACTTTTAGCTGGAAAACTTTATAAGCAGGATTTTGTTAAGACATACCCATTTTGTCAGGCCAGGTTTCCTTTCGTCTCTAACCTGTGCTCAAAGGGACCTCTAAACAGGAATGAAAATTTCGAAACCTCTCACAGCAGGAACTTTTAGCTGGAAAACTTTATAAGCAGGACTTTGTTAAGACATACCCATTTTGTCAGGCCAGGTTTCCTTTCGCCTCTAACCTGTACTCAAATGGACCTCTAAACAGGAATGAAATTTTCGGAACCTCTCTAAGCAAGAACTTTCAGCTGGAAACCTCTATCAGGAAATTATTACCTGTCATTTGGATTCCTGCTTATCCAGGTTCGACTGCACAGGAAATTGAAACTCGAGATGAAGCTAGGAGGAGATACAAGTATTGTTTTTTCCCCAGGAAGACTCAGTTATGGCAAAGTTTAATTAGCTATGATTGTATAGAAATTACATGATTCTATAGAAATAATGTGATTCTATCTAGAAATAATGTAATTCTATAGAAATAACATCATTCTATAGCAGGGGTTCCTAAACTTTTGAGAACTGCGTACCACCTGACACCTCAAGGTTCTTTTGGCATACCACCAAACATCAATTTCGTGTGGTTGTGCTTTGAAAAACGATATCATAGCGCCGCAGGCGAAATTTTTTGTTAATTGTAGTACCATGTCACAATTTTTTGGTGCATTGATTGTAGATTTTTTCTGTCCCTACTAGGGTTACCAGATTTGTTTTTCGTATTTAAGAAATAAATCATACAAATGGGGTTTTCAAATCTCTTCACGTACGACCAGAAATGCTTCCGCGCGTACCACAGATTGGGAACCTCTGTTCTATAGAATTTATGATTGGAAGTAGAAAAGTATCTATCTCTCCGACTCCGGGTAGAAATCTAATTAGAGACTGTTCTATCGATAGAATTACAGCAAGTTTTGACACTAAAAACTGACCATCGAAAATTTGACCCGATTACATTACTTTCCTTCCTATAGGATAAGGAAAGTAAAAAGGAAGAGGTAGAAGAAGAAAAAGAAGGAGTAGGGGGAAAAAAACATCATGAGGTTTGAAAGAAAATCCACACCAAAGAGGAAGGGAACGAAATTGAGGAATAGGGGGAGAGAGATTGAGAGAGAGAAAGTGAGGGGAAGGATTTTGTCAGATTTCATTTACATTTCTTTTGAACTTTCCTCGGAATTTTCTTTGTCACGTAAACAACATTGTGGATAGACAAACACTATATTCTCTTATTTCTCTTCCTCCTCCTCTTCCTCATCCTTCTTCTCCTTCTTCTTCTTCTTCTTCTTCTTCTTCTTCTTCTTCTTCTTCTTCTTCTTCTTCTTCTTCTTCTCCTTCTTCTTCTAATGCACTTTTTACTTTTTCTATCATATTATTTTCCCACTTTCGTCCTCCATTCTCTATCTCTGATTAATCTCTTTCTCTCCCTTTTCTTAGCCCTAAGGTTGCCATTCCTCTCTCGCCTTCTTTCTTTTAAATTCTCTCTTCCTCCCATTCCTTCTGTCTTAGTTTCCTGATGGTTCCCTCTTTCTTCTTCTCTCTCTCTCTCTCTCATTGTCTTTATCCCCTACTCGTGTAATATATCATTTCTCACTTCTCACATCAGAACAATACAATATTTCCTTCTCTCTCTCTCTCTCTCTCTCTCTCTCTCTCTCTCTCTCTCTCTCTCTCTCTGAGTTATCCTTAAGTCAAGTGTATAAATGTGTGAGACCCTAATTTTCTCATTAGAGTAATTGACTTCTCTCTCTCTCTCTCTCTCTCTCTCTCTGTCCTTTCCCTTTTCTCTTTCCGTCATCTTTCTTTTCTCCCGCTTTCCTTTCTCTTTCTATCAAAAAACAGACTCACACACTTACAGGAAAGTAAAATGCAAAAGCGTCGAGTTAAAACTCAACTCAATTTCCAAACGCTTTTGTTACTTTTCATCTTTATTTTATCGCCCTCTTTTTCCATAGGTTTTAGGTATGTTTTACTTCCCTCACCGATTTTACAATGTTAAAGGTTATAGGTTCCTATGGGAAAGTTCGTCTTCTTCTTCTTCTTCTTCTTCTTCTTCTTCTCCTCCTCCCCCTCTTTTCTTATTCTTCTTCTTTCTTCTCCTTCTTACTTCCCATTATTGAGCTATATGCAGAATACCTCATAACGGCTCAGAAGGGGACCATTTCATTTCCGAACCCATTTTATAGGCCTCTCTCTCTCTCTCTCTCTCTCTCTCTCTCTCTCTCTCTCTCCCAGCAAAGTGCTGAAGCAGTAAAGAGGAAATTCAAAATATGGAGATTATGGAGAAATCTCACAAGACCATCCTCTCATACGCTCCTACCTGATGAAGACAATCTTATTTTCGACAGAGAAAACTGCTCGGAGCTGATAGCTAGAATAGTTATCGGGTTGAAATTCCCCCCCCCCCAAATTTCGAAAAACGGTAAGACAAAGAAAAAAAATGTTCCCGTAAAAGATATAAATATAATTGTCTTTTTTTTAGATTAGGTACCAGTGACAAGCTGTTAAAATAATAATGAAGCTTATATTCACGAAGAAAAGAAAAAAATCTGGTGTGACCATCACACGTTATCCTATTGAATGATGCTTATTTGAGTGTTCTTTTACCCTAACTTTTACAATATCTTTAACCGTTTTGTCGCTATATCTGAAAACCACCAAAAAACGGTCGAAATCTGTCCAAAAGCGGTCAAAATACCGCCGAGGGCAGCAACCATCTCAACCAAACGTTTTGTGTTGCATCCTTGTCACATTTGTGAATTACATACCAAATTTCAAGTCTCTAGCTCATACCGTTCCCGAGATATCTTGTTTTACTACAGCAATATTTAGGCAAAGTGATACTGTGCCCATAGCAATACGAACTGCATGTCTAGCAATATCAAAGTATTGCGAGACCAGCAAAGCCACAAAGTCAACTATGTGAAGGTCACAGTTGACTATGTGGGACTAGCAATGTGAGGGCTGGGGAGAAAAAATGATGAAAAAGTCTGTATTGGTGCTTGCTTTTAAAATTGATGTTTACTACTAGTTTTATTTCAGGAGATAAGAAGAAGAAGAAGAAGAAGAAGAAGAAGAAGAAAGAAAGAAAAATACTCAGCTTTTTCCAATTTGATGATGAGAAAATTAAAAGGTTCAAACGCGGCCAAAGGGCAGAGAAAAAATAAAATAGAAAAAATGATGAAAAAGTCTGTATTGGTGCTTGCTTTTAAAATTGATGTTTACTACTAGTTTTATTTCAGGAGATAAGAAGAAGAATAAGGGGAAGAAGAAGAAGAAAGAAAGAAAAATACTCAGCTTTTTCCAATTTGATGATGAGAAAATTAAAAAGTTCAAACGCGGCCAAAGGGCAGAGAAAAAAAAATGACAAAGCGAGGAGAAAAATTGCTGAAAAATTCCTCCCGAAGCTTCGGGGCGATTATCCTGTGATTAAGTTCACGCAGTGGGTCGGTGAACTGATGAACTCAAAACGGCCTCTAGGGGCCTCCATTGAGTAACAGGTTCTTGACCTGAGCTAAGTGAAAATTAGTAGTTGGGTGGAAGAGCTCCAGTATCTAAGTAAGAATCCTGACACTTAAAATAAAGGCAAAATAAGTAATAGAGTAGATCAAGAAAAATCAGAAACTTCCCTTCTTTCGTTCAAAAAAAAAAACTGGAACTTTTTCCAAGGAAAATCACAAATCCTGACACTTAAAATAAAGGCAAAATAAGTAATAGAGTAGATCAAGAAAAATCAGAAACTTCCCTTCTTTCGTTCAAAAAAAAAACTCGAACTTTTTCCAAGGAAAATCACGGGGTAAGGCAAGGTAGTAATAGAGCCTTATCCATTATTTATCATAGTTCCGGATTAAGCTTGCTAAATCTGGCATGAAAATCCCCCAACCACCTGGTTTTTCTTCCCCAATAAGGGTCCAAGTTATCGGGGAGAAAGAGAAGGAGGAGTAGGAGAAGGGGAAGGAGAAGGGAGAATTAGAAGAAGAAGAGGAATGGGAAGGAGAAGAGGAAGAGGAGAAGGGAGAACAAGAAGATAAAGGGAACGTGGACGGAGGAAAGGGACGAAGAAATAGGAGAAGGAGGAGAAAAACAAGTCAAGGAAGAAGACGGACTGGAGAAGAAGGAAGAACGAGGAGCTAAATGTCTTGCACTCTGGATTAACTGAAAACTCTCTGCGCTAAGATCGAGCATTACATTACATGCCTCGGTGATGTAGTGGTTAAGGCGCTCGCCTGGTAAACAGGAGGGCGTGGGTTCAATCCCAGCCGAGGTATGGAATTTTATCCTCAATATAATTTGAGAATTTGACCACAATAATAGTAGTAGCCTACTGCTGGAGTAAAGGGACTTTTCAGTCCTATTCGAGCAGTATAAATAAGCACTATTAAGCACTAAAAGAGGAATAGAATGAAAAGGCGGAAGAAAGAGTGAGAGGAGGAGGAGAAGAATAGGAGTGAGATTTCATTTTTTATATCCAGGCAAAATAATAACGCATAAATCCAAGGGATTATGCGGTTACCCCCTCCCTTCCTCTCTCCCTCTATTTCCCCTCACTTTCAATCCTTAACAACGTCCTCCTTACCTCTCATCTCCTCCCCTTCATCCCTCCTCCCTCCCTCTCCTTTTTATCCCTAACAACCTTCTCCTTACCTCTCCTTCTCTCCCTCTCTGTTAACCTGAACTTCACCCCCTAGAGCAAGTGTACCCTTTTTATAACAACACAATCTTTTGTTCTCCCTCCCTTTCAAAATTTCCCTCTTCCCAACTCCTTTTCCCCTGGTTCCCTTCTCTTTTTCCCCTCCCTCCTTTGTCTATTTTGTTCTAACCCGACGAGCCACAAGAAAAAGGGGGAAAAAGATGTGCGAGAAGGGGTGAAAAAGAAACGGGATATTTTTTTATCCGTATTTTTTTTATTCATTTTCTTTAATGAAGGTCAAACTAAGAAAGAAAATGAAGAATAAGAAGAAAAAGAAGCGGAACAAGAAGAAGGAGGGAGGTGTGTAGGGAAGGTAGGAAAACAGGGAAGGGAAAAGAAGGGAGGAGGGAAAGAGATGTTATGGGTAACGGGAAGGAGAGAAAAAAGGAGTGGATGAATTTAATAAAGAGGAGAAAAAAGAGGAGGGAGGGAGATTCAAAGAGGAAGAATAAACATAGAGAGGGGGAAAAGGAGGGGAAAAGGGATATAAGGAGCAGAGAAAAGAGGAGTGGAATAGAGAGCAAGGGGGATTTAAGGAGAACAAGAGAAAAGGGTATTGGAGAGTGATGGGGATTTAAGGAGGAGAAGAGATTAAGGGAGGGAAAGGAAAAGGAAGGTGGTGGGAGAAAGGGACAAAAAGGGGGGAAACGAAACAATATTTCCCCCCTCATCCGTACGGTATTTTATTATTTCATCCCTGGTATTTTCCATGGAGAAATATTGTAAAATGTCAAATCCCCTCGCTTTTCTCAGTCTGTCAAGAGGTTTGAAGTGTTGAAAATGGAGTAAATTGACCACTAGAACAATATTTTACAATACCGGTACCGCCCAACTACCCACTCAGACTGTGTGAGGTACCATTCAGACTGGGTGAGGTAATACCCATTCAGACGGGTGAGGTACCCACTCGGGCTGAGTGAGGTTGAGGTACCCATTCAGACTGGGTGAGGCACCCATTCAGACTGGGTGAGGTACCCATTCAGACTGGGTGCAGTACCCATTCAGACTGGGTGAGGCACCCATTTAGACTGGGTGAGGTACCCCCTCAGGTACTCAGGCTGGGTGCGGTATCCATTCAGGCCAGGTGAGGTACCCTCTCAGGCACTCAGACTTTGTGAGGTTCCCACTCAGGCCAGGTGAGGTTCCCACTCAGGCACTCAGGCCAGGTGAGGTTCCCACTCGGGCCAGGTGAGGTTCCCACTCAGTGAGGTTCTCTCTCTCTCTTTCTCTCTCTCTCTATACTTTTCTTTCTTCAATAAATACTTTCTTTTCTTTCTTCAATAAATCAATTTTTATTTATTTTTAAACATACACCTACCTACAAAAACTCTCTCTATTGATGATTTTACTTTCTTTTTATGTGACTCTTTATTTTAAGGTCCCTAATAAAGGAGGGGATTATAGGGGTTTCTTGGGTGTGAGTGGGTGACGTTGCGTTGGTGGTTGCGGCTAAAACAAAAGCCCAGACGTGTTTGAAGTTTTAAAAGTCAACCGAGGTGGTTTCCCACCCCATGGGCCCGATAAAACAATAAAAGCACTAAACGCACTACCCAAAATGTATTTTGAAATTTTATTAAAAATACCTAGAATAATCAGGTAAACATCACCTACTCTCTCTCTCTCTCTCTCTCTCTCTCTCTCTCTCTCTTTCTCTTCGAGTTTCGAATTCTCTTTTTTGTCACAAAAAAATGGGCAACAAAAGGAAGGGAGAGGGAAAGAGAGAGAGAGAGAGAATATTTAACAGGGAAAGTTCATTATTGTTTTTTTTTTCTACCTTACTGCCCTAACTACGAGTTATAGTTAAGCACCTCCAGTAAACACTACGATCAGGAGTATCTGCCCTGCAAAAGGGATAATAATAATAATAATAGATACCCAAATGATAATAATAATAAACCCATCCAATCCTTCTTGGAAAAAAGGATCAAATTACAAAAAAAAGTTAGGCAGGAATTATAAAAAATAAGTTTGTTGGTAAATAAACCAATCAACATATCAAGGAAAATCTGGCCAGATTAGAGAGAGAGGGGGGTTTCAAAGGAAAAACAACCTTTTAAAAGAACCTGATCAAATTTCCCAAAAATTGAAATTTCTGCCTTAAGGGTCGAACTCGAGATATTCAAATTTTGAAAAACCCCGAAAATGTGTTCTTTCAGCCTTTCCATTTTTCCCCTAAAATAAATATGATCCCCGTGAAGAAGAAGGAAAAGAAGGAGGAGGAGGAGGAGGAGGAGGAGGAGAAGAAGAAGAAGAAGAAGAAGAAGAAGGGGAGGAATAGGAGGAAGATTAAGAACAAGAAGAACGAAAAAATCTCATCTAGGGATTTCGCAAACTACAAAGGGGATTTTTAGGAAAACCAAAGAATATTTTTCTCTGAAAATTCAGTTCATATTGAACAGAGAGAACGTTCCAGTCGTAAAAAAAGGCAAAAAATGGTATAGCTAAATAAATAAACAGGCAAAAAGACAAGGTCGAATTTAAAATTGCTTTTCTTGCTTTTGGGATACACAGAGGTACCTATACATATATATTTTAAGGAAGGGGAGGGGGGATAGGAATACTCTAATATGACTATATGAATAGAGGATATCGTGATACCTACTTGAGAGAGAGAGAGAGAGAAGGGGAGGGAGGTAGAGAGAGAGAAGAGGATAGTGTTCCTCTTCTACTCTTATTTTTTCTTCTTCATTTCTTTCTCCTCTATCTTTCTGCACCTACCTATATCCTCCCTTTTTCCTTGCTCTCGTCCTTCTCTTTCTCCTCTTTTCATTTCCTTATCGTCCATCTTTTTCAATCTCTTCTCAACAACTCCCTCCTTTATCTTATCGTTCTTCTTCCTTTTCTCTCATTATCTTCCTTTTCTTTTCGGTCTTCGCCTTCTTCTCTTCCTAGAAAGAAAGATCAAAAGGAAAGCCTCTTATTTCGCCATCGAAAGAGAAAAGAAAATTTTACCCCGAAGTCCTTTGTCGTAGTTATTCTCCTTCTTAATCACGAAGAAATAGAATAGAGAGAGAAAGGGAGAGAGAGATAGGGAGAGATAGGGAGAGAGAGAGAGAGAGAGAGAGAGAGAGAGAGAGAGAGAGAGAGAGAGAGAGAGAGATAGAGAGAGAGAGAGAAAGAAGTCTTTTTTCTCTCTCTCTCTCTCTCCCTATCTTTCTTCTGCTAGGTATATTTCTATCTCTTTTTCTTGCCTTCCTGTCCCTGAGTCTCTCTTTCCCTCTCTTGTGCTTCCCACCTCTGTTTCTCTCCATTGCTCTTTCTCCCCTCTCTCTCTCTCACTCTCTCTCCCTATATCTCTCTCTATTTATCTTTCACTCCCACTATTATTTCCCTCTCTTCCCGTTTCTCTGCCGTTAAGGCCACAAACTAATTATGTGGGCTCATATACCGCAACGTTTCTATGTGAGACCCGCGACATTTTTTTCTCAGTGCTCTCTCTCTCTCTCTGTCCTTTCCCTTTTCTCTTTCTGTCATCTATCTTTTCTCCCGCTTTCCTTTCTCTTTCTATCAAAAAACAGACTCACACACTTACAGGAAAGTAAAATGCAAAAGCTTCGAGTTAAAACTCAACTCAATTTCCAAACGCTTTTGTTACTTTTCATCTTTATTTTACCGCCCTCTTTTCCCAAAGGTTTTAGGTATGTTTTACTTCCCTCACCGATTTTACAATACTATGGGTTCCTACCTATGGGAAAGTTTTTTTCTCTTCTCCTTCTTCTCCTTTTCCTCCTTTCTTATTCTTGATCTCTTCTCCTTATTCTTTTAATCCTGTCTTCTCCTCCTCCTCCTCCTCCTCCTCCTCCTCCTCCTCCTTTCTTCTTCTTCTTCTCCTTCTTCTTTCTTACCATTATCGGAGCTACATGCAGAATACCTAATAACGGCTCAGAAGGGAACCATTTCATTTCCGAAGCCATTTTATAGGCCTCTCTCTCCCTCTCTCTCTCTCTCTCTCTCTCCTCTCTCCCAGCAAAGTGCTGAAGGAGTAAAGAAGAAATTCAAATAATGGAGATTATGTGGAGAAATCTCACAAGACCATCCTCTCATACGCTCCTACCTGCTGAAGGCAATCTTATTTTCGACAGAGAAAACTGCTCTGAGCTGATAGCCTAGAATAGTTATCGGGTTGAAATTTCCCCCCCAAATTTCCAAAAACAAAGAAAACAAAATGTTCCCGTAAAAGAAATAAAAAAATATAATTGTCTTTTCTTTTAGATTAAATTTAAATAATGCAGCTTATATTCATGAAGAAAAGAAAAAAGGTAGAGGAAGAAGAAGAAGAAGAAGAAAAAGAAGGAGTAGGGGGAAAAATATCATGAGGTTTGAAAGAAAATCCACACCAAAGAGGGAGGGAGCGAAATTGAGGAAGGATTCTGTCAGATTTCATTTACATTTCTTTTGAACTTTCCTCGGAATTTTCTTTGTCACGTAAACAACATTGTGGATAGACAAACACTATATTCTCTTCCTCATCCTTCTTCTTTTTACTTTTGTTGCTGTTGTAGTAGATTTTCTTCCTCTTCCTTCTTCTTCTTCTTCTTCTCATGCAATTTTTACTTTTTCTGTCATATATGTATGGTTCTGCTTTCTCCAAGGATTTCATATTATCCTATCCTGTATGACCCCAGTAGTTATTAGTTATAGTTCCCTTCTATTAAACCTCTTGGAAAAAAATAAACCTCTTGGAGGGGAAAAAAATTAACACCTCGCTCATCCCTAAAGGTCATCCCATTTATTTACATAATATATTTAAACTTTAAACTATACCTAATGAAACATATAAGACCTTGTTTAGACTGCGGGAGAAAAGGGACTTTTCAGTCTTATTCTGGCAGGATAAACAAGGTATTTTCTATTTTATTCTATTCTAAAGGGAATTCAGCTAATAAAGTAAGGTCTAACCTGTTAAGACCTTGTTTAGACTGCAGGAGTAAAGGGACTTTTCAGTCTCATTCTGGCAGGATAAACAAGGTATATTCTATTCTATTCTATTCTAAAGGGAATTTAGCTAATAAAGTAGGGTCTAACCAGCTTAATAGCCCATGGCTAAAAAGTTACCTACTTACTTAAAGGTTAAAGTTTGAGCATAAACATTAAACAAGGCCAGAATATCTGCAAACTGCATACAGCAAAATCATTAAATATCAAACAACCTGGATATACAATACTCACTCTCTCTCTCTCTCTCTTACTCTCTCTCTCTCCTCTCTCTCTCTCTCTCTCTTTCTCTCTGACTGTCTACACACATAATTAACTCGGTAAATTAAACTTCCCTTTTCCCTGCATCTCTCTCCATCTCTCTCTCTCTCTCTCTCTCTCTCTCTCTCTCTCTTTCTCTTCGAGTTTCGAATTCTCTTTTTTGTCACAAAAAAATGGGCAACAAAAGGAAGGGAGAGGGAAAGAGAGAGAGAGAGAGAATATTTAACAGGGAAAGTTCATTATTGTTTTTTTTTTCTACCTTACTGCCCTAACTACGAGTTATAGTTAAGCACCTCCAGTAAACACTACGATCAGGAGTATCTGCCCTGCAAAAGGGATAATAATAATAATAATAGATACCCAAATGATAATAATAATAAACCCATCCAATCCTTCTTGGAAAAAAGGATCAAATTACAAAAAAAAAAAAAAAAGTTAGGCAGGAATTTTATAAAAAATAAGTTTGTTGGTAAATAAACCAATCAACTTATCAAGGAAAAACTGGCCGGATTAGAGAGAGAGAGAGGGGTTTCAAAGGAAAATCAACCTTTTAAAAGAACCTGATCAAATTTCCCAAAAATTGAAATTTCTGCCTTAATGGTCGAACACGAGATATTCAAATTTTAAAAAACCCCGAAAATGTGTTCTTTCAGCCTTTCCATTTTTCCCCTAAAATAAATATGATCCCCGTGAAGAAGAAGGATAAGAAGGAGGAGGAGGAGGAGAAGAAGAAGAAGAAGAAGAAGAAGAAGAAGGGAGGAGAAGGAATAGGAGGAAGATTAAGAACAAGAAGAACGAAAAAATCTCATCTAGGGATTTCGCAAACTACAAAAGGGATTTTTAGGAAAACCAGAGAATATTTTTCTCTGAAAATTCAGTTCATATTGAACAGAGAGAACGTTCCAGTCGTAAAAAAAGGCAAAAAATGGTATAGCTAAATAAATAAACAGGCAAAAAGACAAGGTCGAATATAAAATTGCTTTTCTTGCTTTTGGGGGAATAATTTCCCCCAACAGAGTGAGTCTTTTATTTTGGGATACAGAGAGGTAAATTTTGAGAGGGGGGGGTAGGTATATTCTACGAATAGAGGATAGAGTGATACCTACTTGAGAGAGAGAGAAAGAAGGGGAGGGAGGGAGGTAGAGAGAGAAGAGGATAGTGTTCTTCTTATACTCTTATTTTTTTAAAAAAAAAACTTCTTTCTCCTCCTTTATCTTCCTGCACCTTAATTCATCCTCCATCTACTCCTCTTTTTCCATGCTCTTTTCCTTCTCTTTCTCCTCTTTTCGTTTCCTTATCGTCCCACCTTTTTCAAATTTCTTCTCAACAACTCCCTCCTTTATCTTATCGTTCTTCTTCCTTTTCCCTCATTATCTTTCTTTTCATTTCGGTCTTCGCCTTCTTCTCTTCCTGGAAAGAAAGATCAAAAGGAAAGCCTCTTATTTCACCAGCGAAAGAGAAAAGAAAATTTTACCCCCAAGTCCTTTGTCGTGGTTATTCTCCTTCTTAATCACGAAGAAATAGAATAGAGAGAGAGAGAGAGAGAGGGAGAGAGGGGGGAAGGAAAGAAGAGAGGTGTCTTTTCTCTCTCTCTCTTCCTCTTTCTTCTGCTAGGTATATTTCTATCTCTTTTTCTTCCTCTTTCCATCCCTCCCTCTCCTTGTCTCTGCCTTTCTGTCCCTCAGTCTCTCTTTCCCTCTCTTGTGCTTCCCACCTCTGTTTCTCTCCATTGCTCTTTCTCCCCTCTCTCTCTCTCTCACTCTCTCCCTATCTCTCTCTCTCCCTGTCTCTCTCTATTTATCTTTCACTCCCACTATTATTTCCCTCTCTTCCCGTTTCCTCTCTCTCTCTCTCTCTTTTCCCCTCTCCGCCTTTCTGTCCCTCACTTCTCCCACTCCAAATAGGGAGTGGCCCTATTTGTTCAGCCTGTTACAGGAACGGCATTGGCAATGGTCTAAGTAAATATTGAGACAGCGCTGGGGAGAAAAAATGATGAAAAAGTCTGTATTGGTGCTTGCTTTTAAAATTGATGTTTACTACTAGTTTTATTTCAGGAGATAAGAAGAAGAATAAGGGGAAGAAGAAGAAGAAAGAAAGAAAAATACTCAGCTTTTTCCAATTTGATGATGAGAAAATTAAAAGGTTCAAACGCGGCCAAAGGGCAGAGAAAAAATAAAATTGACAAAGCGAGGAGAAAAATTGCTGAAAAATTCCTCCCGAAGCTTCGGGGCGATTATCCTGTGATTAAGTTCACGCAGTGGGTCGGTGAACTGATGAACTCAAAACGGCCTCTAGGGGCCTCCATTGAGTAACAGGTTCTTGACCTGAGCTAAGTGAAAATTAGTAGTTGGGTGGAAGAGCTCCAGTATCGAAGTAAGAATCCTGACACTTAAAATAAAGGCAAAATAAGTAATAGAGTAGATCAAGAAAAATCAGAAACTTCCCTTCTTTCGTTCAAAAAAAAAAACCTCGAACTTTTTCCAAGGGAAAATTCACGGGGTTAGCAAAGGTAGAATAGAGCCTGTATCCATGTATTTATACCATAGTTCCGATTAAGTTGCTACAATCTGCATGAAAACTCCCCCAACACACTGGTTTTTCTTCCGCCAGATAAGGGTCCAATATCGGGCAGAGAAAAGAAAGGAGGAGGAGTAGAGAAGGAGGAAGAAGAGGAGAAGGGAGAATAGAAGAAGGGAAGGAAGAGGAAGAGGGAGAAGGGAGAAAAAGGAAGATAAAGGAAAACGTGGACGGAGGAAAGGGACGAGAAATAGGAGAAGAGGAGAAAAACAAGTCAAGGAAGAAGACGGACTTGAGAAAAGGAGAACGAGGAGCTAAAAGAGAAAAAAAAGGAAATGAAAAGGCGGAAGAAAGTGTGAGAGGAGGAGAAGAATAGGATGAGAGAAACGAATCCTGGTACCTATTTCATTTTTTATATCCAGGCAAAAAAAAATAACGCAATAAATCCAAGGGTTTATGCGGTTCCCCCCCCCCCCCTCTCTCTCCCTCTATTTCCCCTCACTTTCAATCCTTAACAACGTCGTCCTTACCTCTCATTTCCTCCCCTTCATCCCTCCTCCCTCTCCTTTTTATCCCTAACAACCTCCTTCTTACCTCTCCTTCTCTCCCTCTCTGTTAACCTGAACTTCACCCCTAGAGCAAGTGTACCCTTTTTATAACAACACAATCTTTTGTTCTCCCTCCCTTTCAGAATTTCCCTCTTCTTAACTCTTTTTTCCCTCCCTCCTTCCTTCTTTCTCTCCCTTGTCTATTTTGTTCTAACCCGACGAGCCACAAGAAAAAGATGTGCGAGAAGGGGTGAAAAAGAAACGGGATATTTTTTTATCCGTATTTTTTTTATTCATTTTCTATAATGAAGGTCAAACTAAGAAAGAAAATGAAGATTAAGAAGAAAAAGAAGCGGAAGAAGAAGAAGGAGGAGGGAGGTGTGTAGGGAGGGTAGGAAAAAAGGGAAGGGAAAAGAAGGGAGGAGAGAAAGAGATGTTATGGGTAACGAGAAGAAATAACGGAAAGGAGAAAAAAGGAGTGGACGAATTTAATAAAGAAGGGAAAAAAGAGGAGGGAGGGAGATTCAAAGAGGAAGAATATACATAGAGAGGGGGAAAAGGAGGGTAAAAGGGATATAAGGAGCAGAGAAAAGGGGAGTGGAATAGAGAGCAAGGGGGATTTAAGGAGAACAAGAGAAAAGGGTATTGGAGAGTGATGGGCATTTAAGGAGGAGAAGAGATTAAGGGAGGGAAAGGAAAAGGAAGGTGGTGGGAGAAAGGGACAAAAAGGGGGGAAACGAAACAATATTTCCCCCCCCTCATCCGTACGGTATTTTATTATTTCATCCCTGGCCCTGGTATTTTCCATGGAGAAATATGTAAAATGTCAAATCCCCTCGCTTTTCTCAGTCTTTCAAGAGGTTTGAAGTGTTGAAAATGGAGTAAATTGACCACTAGAACAACATTTTACAATACCGGTACCGCCCACTACCCACTCAGACTGTGTGAGATACCATTCAGACTGGGTGAGGTAATACCCATTCAGACGGGTGAGGTACCCACTCGGGCTGAGTGAGGTTGAGGTTTGAGGTACCCATTCAGACTGGATGAGGTACCCACTCAGGCTGGGTGAGGTTGAGGTACCCATTCAGACTGGGTGAGGTAATACCCATTCAGACTGGGTGAGGCACCCATTCAGACTGGGTGCAGTACCCATTCAGACTGGGTGTGATACCCATTCAGACTGGGTGCGGTACCCATTCAGACTGGGTGCGGTACCCATTCAGACTGGGTGAGGTAATACCTATTCAGACTGGGTGAGGTACCCCCTCAGGTACTCAGGCTGGGTGCGGTATCCATTCAGGCCAGGTGAGGTACCCTCTCAGACACTCAGACTTTGTGAGGTTCCCACTCAGGCACTCAGGCTGGGTGAGGTTCCCACTCAGGCCAGGTGAGGTTCCCACTCAGGCACTCAGGCCAGGTGAGGTTCCCACTCAGGCACTCAGGCCAGGTGAGAAGGAGGGTATCTTGTCGTCGAATAAAGAGTAAAACCCGGGAGGAGAAGAGATTAAGGGAGGGAAAGGAAAAGGAAGGTGGTGGGAGAAAGGGACAAAAAGGGGGGAAACGAAACAATATTTCCCCCCTCATCCGTACGGTATTTTATTATTTCATCCCTGGTATTTTCCATGGAGAAATATTGTAAAATGTCAAATCCCCTCGCTTTTCTCAGTCTGTCAAGAGGTTTGAAGTGTTGAAAATGGAGTAAATTGACCACTAGAACAATATTTTACAATACCGGTACCGCCCAACTACCCACTCAGACTGTGTGAGGTACCATTCAGACTGGGTGAGGTAATACCCATTCAGACGGGTGAGGTACCCACTCGGGCTGAGTGAGGTTGAGGTACCCATTCAGACTGGGTGAGGCACCCATTCAGACTGGGTGAGGTACCCATTCAGACTGGGTGCAGTACCCATTCAGACTGGGTGAGGCACCCATTTAGACTGGGTGAGGTACCCCCTCAGGTACTCAGGCTGGGTGCGGTATCCATTCAGGCCAGGTGAGGTACCCTCTCAGGCACTCAGACTTTGTGAGGTTCCCACTCAGGCCAGGTGAGGTTCCCACTCAGGCCAGGTGAGGTTCCCACTCAGGCACTCAGGCCAGGTGAGGTTCCCACTCGGGCCAGGTGAGGTTCCCACTCAGTGAGGTTCTCTCTCTCTCTTTCTCTCTCTCTCTATACTTTTCTTTCTTCAATAAATACTTTCTTTTCTTTCTTCAATAAATCAATTTTTATTTATTTTTAAACATACACCTACCTACAAAAACTCTCTCTATTGATGATTTTACTTTCTTTTTATGTGACTCTTTATTTTAAGGTCCCTAATAAAGGAGGGGATTATAGGGGTTTCTTGGGTGTGAGTGGGTGACGTTGCGTTGGTGGTTGCGGCTAAAACAAAAGCCCAGACGTGTTTGAAGTTTTAAAAGTCAACCGAGGTGGTTTCCCACCCCATGGGCCCGATAAAACAATAAAAGCACTAAACGCACTACCCAAAATGTATTTTGAAATTTTATTAAAAATACCTAGAATAATCAGGTAAACATCACCTACCCATAAACCTTTATTCCTATATGCACCTAACCTCTTTTTTACTTTTTAATAATATAAAAATATTTAAATCGATAAAAAAAGGTATAATAATTACCTTGGTACTTAAAAATAATGACGAAAAAAAAACTCCCAAAAAATTTGACCTATAAAAATGACAATTAAAAAAAGTCAGACTGCTTTTTCGTATAAAAAATGTAAAATATCTGGGAAAAAATAATGATAACAGTTTTCGCATCAGGAATAAATTCCCTCATTAAATTTATTTTTCCCGCCGTTCATTTTTTTCTCCCTCTACCCCCGCTGTGTGTAACTTCCGTGAACTCTAATTAATTATCATTTTTTGCGCTACATTCCTCCCTCCCTCTCTTTTTTCCCCCATCTTTTTAACTTTTCTCCCTTTACCCTCTCTCTGTCTTTCTGCCCTCTAATTTCTCTTTCTCTTAGCCTACCCTTGTTATTCTTCCCCTCTTTTCTTCATTCTTCCCTTTCTCTCTACCTTTTTATTTGTCCCTCTAACACCTGTTTAATTTCTCTTCTTTTTCCCCTTGGTCTGCCCATAATTTTCTTCTTCTTCCCCTCCATTCCTACCTTCCTTTTTCACCCGTTTTCCTTCCCAACATTTTAACCTCCCTCTCTTCCAATTTCCAATTTCTTTTTCCTTTTTTTATCACCTGATGCTATACTTTTTCCCTTCTTTCACATGTTTTCTTTCCCATCATTTTAGCCTCCCTCTCATTGCCTTTTGCGTTTCTCATCCTCCACTTTTTTATGTGAAATTCTTTTCCTCCTTTTTCTCTCTCTCCCCCCTCACAAATGGCCACATATTTTTCCCTCTTCGACTTTCTCTCTCTCTCATAATTATTTACCTGTTCCAGTTTTCCCTCCCTTCCTCCCTCTCTATCTCTCTAGTTTCCTTCATGTCCTAGTATGCACAACAACCTGTTAGGAGATACTTTACATAATAAATTTATTTCCCCCCCCCTCTCTCTCTTCTCACAATTTCATTTATTCCCCCGCCCCCCCTCCCATCCTCCCTCTCTCTTCTTCCAATGTTTCTTATTGCCTCATGGCTACTTTTATTGTGTACCGAGCTACCTCAGTGTTTTAAAAGGGGGTGATTTTGAATTTCAATATGATTTCTCAATGCTTCCTAGGGTTACTCGAAAATTTGGATTTTTTAAAAATCTCTTTTTTAAATTTTTACTTTTTTTTTCATTTTCATGTTATCTCGATAGATCACTGTTCCCGATATCCGGATAGATCACTGAAGTTACATTGTCCGTGGTTAATATTTGGATGGGTTAAATGATTTCTCCGGTCCCATTCAATGGTGAGGTCAATGTAAGTAATCGAGTAATTTCTTCCTGGTCTTCTTAATTTTTCTTCTCCTCCTTCTTCATACCTATCTTCTTCTTTTTCTTCCCAATCTTTCTCCTTTTTTCCACTTCTTCCTCCTACTCCTCTTCCTCATTCTTCTTCGTTCCCTCCTCCTTCATACTTATAAATCCTCATTCTTATAAATCCATCTTCTTCTTACCCTTCTTCCTTTCTTCCTTCTATACCCCTTCTTCTTCTTCTTTCTCACCCCATCGCTGTCCTCCCCATCCTCCATTCCTCCCCCCCATCTCAATTGTGAGTACGCCTCCTAATATATCTTCTTTCACCTAAACTTTTAACTCAATTTCCCCAAAGTTTGCAACTTTTGTCAAACAATGAAACGAAAGAAAATTGTGCCTACCTAGAACTTCTACTTCCTACTTTTTATAGTTACCCTACTCTTCCATCACACCTATTCCTCTCTTTTTAACTCAATTTCCCCAAAGTTTGCAACTTTTGTCAAACAATGAAACGAAAGAAAATTGTGCCTACCTAGAACTTCTACTTCCTACCTATCATAGTTATTACCCTACTTTTCCTTTCCCACCTATTCCTCACCTCCCACCTTCGAACCCTACTTCCTACCGTTCTCTTCTTTCTTCTTTCCTACTTTAAGCCTGGTAGCCCTGGTACACACGCCACAAATTTTCTCAGATCACAGGATAAATATAGCACAATTTTGCCCGATAGTAAGTATGAATTTGAGTTTTTTTTTTTTAATCCAGCTTTTAGATAATAGAGGGTGTGTTTTCCTATTTTTCATTCGGGAATCTTCCCGAAACGGAATCCATTCCGGTGGCACACCGTCTTTTGTGCCTGGAATCAAACCAAATTTTTGTGCCTGGAAAAATGTGCCTTTGATGAAACGGACACGGAAAGCTAATTACAGGCGCTATCACACCAAAAGAGGTGAAACGAGCTTCAGAATAGGGGAAATTCCGAAAAGAGATTTTATCTGGAACTGCTAGGGTCTTATCGTCCCGAAATCTAACAGAGAAGGAAGACAGGATAGGACAAAGACAGCCGTTCCGAGAAAGAATTCTATTCCTTCAGGATAAAATCCGCCCCGGGCGGGAATCGAACCCGCGGCCTAGTGCTTCCGAAAGGAGAATAGACTTTAGCGCGTAGAGTGTGTACGAACCTTACCCTACCCAAGTTTTCTATCGGGGAAAGTTCTTGCTGATATAAAATTGCAAGTCCCATAATCCCCGGGATTTGAACTTGTTTCAGGAAAACAAAGAAATTTTTTGAAACCTGAAGTGCCCTGCCACCCATTTTATGAATTTGAAGTTTTGGCCAAAGCCATCATGTTGGTAAGATAGGGGTTTCAAAACGCTTTCGTCATCAAAAAGTCTTCATTGCTCTATCACTAGGTACCTATCGGGAATAAGAATAAGGTATGATCAATGGATTACAATGACTAGAAGGAAAATAGGAAGGAAAGGAAGAGGAGGAGGAAGGAAAGGAGCAGAGGAAGGAAAAAGGAGAGGAGGAGTAAAAGTTGGAAAGGAAAGAGAAGATCATCTTTTTTCTTTACAAGAGTGAAATAACCTATCTTACCGGAGTACCTAGGTATCTATTTTTTACCTTCTTCTCATAAGAATCAGTGCCGGAGGAGTCGCTAAATAACTATTTTTATAAATACGTATTTTTCTTTCGGGGTTTAACACGATTGCCCCTTTTCTGAAGCCCAAATCCCAACCCTCGATTTGTCAGGTTGGAAAAAGGTTCCATTTCAAACAGTCCTTTTTACTTTCTATTTTAAGAGATTTCACTGTAACTGCTAAGCAGTGGCGTAGCGTCCATGTAGGGCGTGTATGGCGGCCATACACTAAATTTACTCAAATAGGTACCCTTAAATATTGACTTTAAATATTTATGAAGAAGCATGTGCATCACTTATGTAGTAATGTGCATGGTGATGGAAATTAGTGCCCTACACGCCTTACACTTGACTTTAGACCACGCTACGCCACTGCTGCTAAGGTCTTATCGTCCCGAAGGAAAAAGGAAAACAGGATAGGAGTAGGTAAGTCAGCCGTTCCGAGAACCAACCCACGACCTAGCTCTTACAAACAGACACGTTACCCACCACCAAGCTAACTAGACTGGTACCTAATATGTATTTTTGGATAGTTGGAGATTGGGTTTTCAATTTATTTTTTTACAAATTTAAGTATTGAAAAAGGTTCTGATTCCACATGTAAAATCCGCGTTTACAATTCACATAGATTGTAGGCATAAGGCCGCCAAAAGTGTTACTTTATCTCTACGCCACTGATGGGGAAAACTCTCCCACATCTCTTTCCAAAAAGGCAAAGGGCCATAAGTTGATGATATATGACATATCAGTTAAATGATAGCTTTCTACCTTTCACCTCCCACCTTCGAACCCTACTTCCTACCGTTCTCTTCTTTCTTCTTTCCTACTTTAAGCCTGGTAGCCCTGGTACACACGCCACGAATTTTCTCAGATCACAGGGTAAATATAGCACAATTTTGCCCGATAATAAGTATGAATTTGAGTTTTTTTTTCAGCTTTCTTTTCATTCAGCTTTTAGATAGAGGTGTACTTTCCTAATAATTTTTCATTCGGGAAACTTTCCGAAACGGAACCTATTCCGGTGGCGTGCCATCTTGACTTTCCTATGATTTAGTACAGGCGCTATCACACCAAAAGAGGTGAAGCGAGATTCAGAAAAGGGGAAATTCCGAAAAGAGATTTTATCTGTAACTGCTAGGGTCTTATCGTCCCGAAATCGAACAGAGAAGGAAGACAGGATAGGACAAAGACAGCCGTTCCGAGAACGAATTCTATTCCTTCAGGACAAAAAATCCGCCCCGGGCGGGAATCGAACCCACGGCCTAGTGCTTCCGAAAGGAGAATAGACTTTAGCGCGTAGAGTGTGTACGAACCTTATCCTACCCAAGTTTTCTATCGGGGAAAGTTCCTGCTGATATACAATTGCAAGTCCCATAATCCCCGGGATTTAAACTTGTTTCAGGAAAACAAAGAATTTTTTGAAACCTGAAGAGCCCTGCCACCCATTTACCCATTTTATGAATTTGAAGTTTTTGCCAAAGCCATCACATGTTGGTAAGATAGGGGTTTCAAAACGCTTTCGTCCTCAAAAAGACTTCATTGCTCTATCACTAGGTAACGCAATGGATTACAATGACTACATTGTTATTTTTGCAACCCGACACCAGCAATGTGCTGAATGGGTTGTAAAAACTTTTCACAATTTTTTTTTAATATTATTATTTTTTTCCATTATTAATATCATTACTGTTATTTAATGGAATGTATGATTTATTTATGTAAATAAATGAAAAGTATTAAAAAAAAAAGTCCTTCGTCTTCCTTTTTCTAAGCAAGAAAAATAAGTCTTTCTTCCTCCTTTCAATTCTACTTCTCCTTACGCGATAGTCTTTTCCTCCTCCTTTTACTTCTTCTTCTGCTGCTGCTGCTCCTCCCTTTTCTCTCCCATCTCTCTTCAGTTCACGGACTATCTGTCTTCGGTTTCCTTCTCTTTCTTCTTCCTCCTCCTCCTCCTCCTCCTTCTTCTTTCTTCTTCCTTCTTCTTCTTTCTTCTTCTTCCTCCTTCTTCTTCTTCTTTTCATTCTTCCTCCTTTGTCTCCTTCTCTTCCTGCTTCTGCGACGATGAAGCTCGTAATTAATTTATACTATTCATTTCTCCCTCCTGTAAGTCAGGGAGGACGGGGAGAAAGAAGGGGAGGGAGAGGGATTTTTTTCGAGGGAAAGAGGGATTTTTTGGCTCCGTGCCCGACGTACTAGAAAATTCCCCTCTGGAAACTTATTGGCTCGGAATGTAAAAGGATTGGAAATGTGGAGCTATGGAGAGAAAACTCTGTCCTTTTCTCTCTTGTAAGAGAGTGGAAGAAGAAGATAGTGAGTGCATGGTTGGTCTGTCCTTTTCCTACTCTCTCTATCTTTCTTCCTCTTCTTCCCTTACTCTCTCTCTCAAGAGAACCATCGATAAAAGAAAGGAAAGAGGAAGAGGGACAGAGAGATGATGGGAAGGAGGGTGGGAGAGAAAGAAAAATAGAGGAATAAATAAAAGAAAAGTGATGATCGCAAACAGCAGCTTCCTTAGAACATTAGGAGCTCTTGGATTACAGATACATAGGTGAATGATTTAGTTAGGAATTTTAAAGCGACTTACCAACTCACCATCAATGGTGCTTCTATTAAATGAGAGTTATGAAGATCTGAACTGTCTTACCTGAAATCAATGGAAGCAAAATAGCAATTAGTTTATTTCGGCCAGGATATGTCAGTGATAAAAAAAAAAAAAAAAAAAAA
>NW_007377886.1:94816-132316 GCF_000475195.1 Diaphorina citri | reverse complement strand
TCTTACCCCATCTCTCTCTCTCCCCTTCCTAATACCTATATTTTCTCCTTTACTTTATCTCCCCTTACTTATCTTTCGCAATTCCCTTCAATTTTCTTCAAACACTTTTCTTTTTGCTCCCATCCCTTTTTATGATGATTTTTTTTCTACCTTTTCCTCGTTCTACACATCTTCTTTTTTCTCTTTTTCTTTTTCTTCTTCGTCTTCTTGTTCTTCTTGTCCTTCTTCTTCTTCTTCTTCTTCTTGTTCTTCTGTTTCTACTTCTCCTCCTTCTTCATCCCATTCTTCTTCCCTTTGTCTAAATGTTTCTCACTCTCTCCACACCTCTGATTTTCTCTTCAGTTTTTTTTCCTTTCTTTTGTGTCGATTATTGAATTTTCACTTGTCAATCAATCTTTTATCTTTGTGTATCGTTCTTTCTTTCTTTGAACCTCGTTCCTTCATATTTCATTACTTACTATGTATTTCTTTGTAGGTATTTATAGGAGGTATTGGAGGGAAATATCTTTCAAAAACATCACGCTGTCGATCTCTCATGCTTTCTCACTCACACCCATTTACTATCTTCTTTCTATTTCTTTTTTTCTTTATTCTTAGGTACCTACTTTCCTGATTAATTCTTGTTTCTTTTTTCCGTCCTATCTTTCCCATTCTATTATTTCCTTTTCCTTTTCTTCTTTATTCTTAGGTCCTTATTCATTTTCTTGTTTCTTCTTCTTCCCCATCCTATTTCTTTTCTTCTTATCTTCCCGTTTCTGTCTTGTCACATCAGATTTGATCTCTCTTCATAAATGTGTCCACTACACTTGTGTGTAAAAAAATCGGCTCACTTTATTTGCAAGGTAGTAGGGGAAAAACTTTAGACTATGTCGTCAAATTTAGGACAGTCCTCATATAAAACTAAAAAACAATTTTTAGCTAAATTTTCTTTAGTTTTAGCGATGAGCTTTTCATTTCTCGTATGTGATTTCCAAACCATTGTGAAGATATTGATTTTGTTATGTTCAGGCGTATGTGATATTTGCGGAAATAATTGCAGCACAAATGGACTTAAGTGCGCTTACGGAAAATTTGATAAAATCACTTACGCCCCTTTGACTTCTAGCGGCGATAAGTTCCTAGAAGGTACATACCTACAAGTACATACCTATTGGGGAAGGGAAATAATTAAAGGAGGTCAGAAGAAAGAGGTTTATAGGGTCATACTGTTTATGACAAGCAAGGGTGTTTAGGTGCCAAAAAAGGTGTGCTTGTTTTTCCCTCCTGGTTTTTCCCCTTTATTGCATGTTCCTTCCCTCTTTCTCCCCCACCTTTCCCTTCACATTCACACTATTTCCTTTCCTACTCTCTCCATATCTCTCTCTCTCTCTCTCTCTCTCTCTCTCTCTGACCCTATCTTTCTCTCTCTCACTCTTGTGTTATCTCAAGAAACCGTTCTTTCCTCCTAGTTTTTCATTCTATTTCTCTCTCTCTCTGTCTCTCTCTCTCTCTCTCTTTCTGTCTGATCATATATCATAGCATTAGATCTGAAGAAATAGAGCGAGAAGGAGATAGATATAGGTAGAGAGAGAGCTCTCTCTCTCTCTCTCTCTCTCTCTCTCTCTCTCTCTCTCTCTCTCTCTTACTCCATGTTCCCCTCTTTCTTTGTTTCTCTCTCTCTCTTATGTTCTCTTTTTCTTCTCACTCTCTCCCTTTTCTCTTACTATTTTTTCCTCTCTCTCTCTCTCTCTCTCGTTCTTACACTTCCTCTTTCTCTCACTCTTCCTCCCATTCTCGCCTCTTTCTTATTTCCTCTCTAGATCTGTCTCTTTCTCTTTCTACCTGTCTTAGTCCTCTCTCTCTCTGTCTCAAAAAGTATTATTAATATTATTCATGGGTACGTTATAAATAATATTTATAAATGTTATACCTACTTATTTATGCTGTTCAGATGGCTGGCAGTCGTGACCTGTACCGTTAAATATAACAATAACAATACATTATAACATTTATACCGATAGGTATATATTTTAACAATAACATTTATATATTTATATTATCATTACTACCATAATATACGATATAATACACCTAGGAGTATATCATAACTATAATAAACGATATATTATTACGATAATAACAATATTATTAACGATAGACTCACACGCAAATGTCTGACTACTGCCTTGAGTCGAGACATATTTGAGGTAAATATACAGGGTGACCAAAGAACTTGTGTTTAACTAACATACAATTTAAGACTCTAGTTAACTTGGAGGGTAGCGCGCCTAGCGCCTGCCTTATAAGCGTAGCTTTTTCACAAGGCGTTTCGGTAGAGGTAATATTCAGACAAAATAAGAGAGAGAGAGAGAGCGAAAGGAAAAGGAGATAGGTCGAGGAAGAGCAGAAGGTTTGATAGAGGGAACTACAGAGGTCTCATCGTCCGAAAGCGAAAGAGAGAGAAGGAAGACAGGTTTCCCAACCCCTCCTAGGGTGGGGGGAAGGGGAAAATGCATTAGGGAAAATTAAATTCAACCAGCAACTCGCGAAAAAAAATCCCAGCCAGCGTAATGAAAATCCGTGAGTATGCAACATGTGTTGCACATTGCATACTTACTGCTAGGGCGGGAAATTACCAGGCGCACATACAAATTGAATTTTGTTTAGGTTAGGAGAGATGTAGGTTGCTAATTCTTGAGCCTCTTGCAGCCTTTTCTAAAATGCTTCCAGGAGATGAAGACTAGAAATATTTAGGTGGGGGGAGAGAGTGAGAGGTGAGAGGGAAAGAAAGAGAGAGGGAGGAAGAGAGCGAGAGAGAGAAACTAGGCTAGCTTATAAAATAAACGACAATAAAAATAAAAACAAAACTTTCCCATTTTCTTCACACCCAATAAATCTCCCTCCTCCTCCTTCACACCCTTAAGTACCTATAGTGTCATGAATATTATAATAATGTGTGCGAGAATGAATCAAACTTTTACTACGGGTAAAAAAAAAAGGTATGAGGTAAAAAAAAAGGTATAGGAGAAGAAGAAGGAGAAGAAGAAGAAGAAAGGAGAAAGAGGAGGGCAGAAAAAAAGGTAAAAAAAGTTGTCACACAATTTCCATAAAAAATTCACGAGGCTCTGTGGAAGGAAGAGAAAGGGAAGAAAGAGGAGTGAATAAAAGGGGAAGGGATAACGTAAGGAGAAAGAGGGGTGAGTAGGAGATGATAAAAAAGTAAAAGGCAGACGGATAGAGGGAATAAGGTAGAAAGTAAGAATGGAAAGAAGGAGAGGCAAAGGACAGAAAAGAAATAAAAAAACGAGGGAAAGGGGAAAGAAGAAAGAGAAGAGGAAGGAAATGATTAGTTGAAAAAGAGGGAAAGCGAGGGAGTAGAAAAAAGGGGGACAGGTAGGAAGAGGACATAATGGAAAAAAGTACAGGTAAAGGATAAACTAAAGGGGAAAGAGACGAAGGAAAGGAAGAGGGGATAATAGAGAACAGGTATAAAAGGGAGAAAGAGGGGAGGGGAAGAAAGGGAAAAGGCAAAGAAGAGTAAAAGGAGGTGAAAAAAGAGGGTTTAGGTCTAATATAATATTTCATTTTTTTTTTCCTCTCGAAAAGGCCGAAAAATAAAACAAAAAAGGATAACATATTCAGTTCAAAGGCCATGAAGCCGTTCAACCTAAATTACCCTCCTCTCCCCAGAATCAACCTAACATTCTAGGCATCTAGGCTTTAGGTTCAATAATCATGAACAAATTCAAACGGGAAAGGAAGAGAGTGAGGACGAAAAGGAGAGAAGAAGAAATAAAAGGGTAGGAATAGGAGGGAAAGAGGAAGAAAGAGAAGATAAATAAGAGGTCGAAAGAGAAGAGAAAGAGGTCGAAAGAGAAGGAAAGACTAAGAGGCGAAGGAAGGAGGAGAGGTAATAGAGGGAAGGATAGACAAAGAGAGAAAGAAGAATAAAAAGGGTAGGAGGAGGAGAGAAGAGGTACTTCCGTCTTTCTCGAAGGTAAAAATACTAGGGGTAAGAGTTAGAGATGAAGGAAGCAGAAGAGAAATAGAGGGAAGAAAATATCTGGGAAAAAATAATGATAACAGTTTTCGCATCAGGAATAAATTCCCTCATTAAATTTATTTTTCCCGCCGTTCATTTTTTCCTCCCTCTACCCCCGCTGTGTGTAACTTCCGTGAACTCTAATTAATTATCATTTTTTGCGCTAAATTCCTCCCTCCCTCTCTTTTTTCCCCCCACATCTTTTTAACTTTTCTCCCTTTACCCTCTCTCTTTCTGTCTTTCTGCCCTCTAATTTCCCTTTCTCTTAGCCTACCCTTTTTATTCTTCCCCTCTTTTCTTCCCTTTCTCTCTACCTCTTTATTTGTCCCTCTAACACCTGTTTAACTGACCCTATCTTTCTCTCTCTCACTCTTGTGTTATCTCAAGAAACCGTTCTTTCCTCCTAGTTTTTCATTCTATTTCTCTCTCTCTCTCTCTCTCTCTGTCCCTTTCTTTCTGTCTGATCATATATCATAGCATTAGATCTAAAGAAATAGAGCGAGAAAGAGATAGATATAGGTAGAGAGAGAGAGAGAGAGAGAGAGAAATAGGTAGGTAGAAGAAATCGGAAAAATATGGGTACGGAAACATGAGGTGAAAAAGGGATAGAGAGAGAGAGAAAAGAAAGATAAGGAAAGAAAGAGAAAGAGGGAGGATATATATAGAGAAAAAGAGAGGAGGAGAGGGAAAGGGGATAGGGAGGGAGAGAGAGAATAAAGGTGTCACTAAACCCTCCTATATTATGGAGTTTCACTCAATCTTCTTTCTTTCTCCCTCAATCTATCTCTTCCCCCTCCTTCTTCTTCTTCTTCTTCTTCTTCTTCTTCTTCTTCTTCTCCTTCTCCTCCTCCTCTTCCTTCTTCTCCTCCTCCTCCTCTTTTTCTCTCAAATGGAAAAAATGGTCTCGAATAATTCACATTTAACCCATTTTTTTTCTCCACATCCAAATCATTCTTTATCTTTCCCTCCCTTTACTTCTCCTTCTAGGTCGAATTCACTCTCTCTCTCTCTCTCTCTCTCTCTCTCCCGCCCTCTCTCTCTATTTCATGTACATATAGGGGAGTATGTATGTACCTTGTACCTATTTAGGGGATGTATCTTTTCCGTATATTTAATAGAAAGCAGTCTTTCAGTGATTTCTTTCCACAAGTTACTTCTTGATATACAGGAGGTACAAAATTGATATACCTACAGGAGGTAAAAACTAGAAACCCACCTACTTAATTATTATGACGCTATTTTTCTATTTTAAATAAAAAAAAAAATAAAGAAAAAATAAAAAAAAAACAAGCATTACTTTCCTTCCTGTGGGATATTATGGATAGTAAAAAGACTTGATTGGTCTAATTTTTCATCACTATACACAAAAAGTCCATCTTGAAGGGGGTAAAAATTTGAACCAATTGCATTACTTTCTCATTACTAGTAGGTATAGCTTCACTACACTTAGATTCGAAAGTAAAAAAATCTACTCCAAAGGAGAGGACTGAACCCGCGGTCTTTCCTATGCCTATTATGTAGGTGTATTGCTTCACATTTTCTGACCCTTCCTGTCAGGATAAGTACACATTTTCTGACCCACCCTGTCAAGATAACTATTATGTAGGTGTATTGCTTCACATTTTCTGACCCTTCCTGTCAGGATAAGTACACATTTTCTGACCCACCCTGTCAAGATAAGTAGGTAAGTACATATTTTCAATTCCTTCAACTCAACTGCACTTCAATTCATTGCACATACTAACAGACTGTTTGGTATGTATGCTATGTGCTGTGTATGCTCTATGATATGCTCTATACCTATTATGCTTTCTGCTCTATTTCTATATTATGGGAAAAAAATATACACTCTATAATGTGTTCTATTCTATATTATGGTATGCTTTATACTCTATATCTATTTATCTATAATATATTATGTATATTTATATAAGAATAAATAAAATGAACGGGTCGGAGAAAGCGTGATTGAAAGAAAACGAGAGAGAGAAAGAGGGAATGACTGAGAGAGAGAGAGAGAGGGGGGGTGGGAATAAAGCCTGAATGAGAACAAATGATAGACAAAGAGAAAGAGAGAGTAAGACGGAGAATACAGGGAGAGAGAGGGGGGGAAAGGGCAAAAGAGGAATAAGATGGAAAGGAAGAAAAGAGAAGAAGTAGATGAGTGGGAATGAAAAGAAATGGAGGAAGAAAAAGAAATAAAAGGGACGAGGAAGAAAGAAAATAAGCGCGAAGAGAAGGAGATAGAAGGGAATGAGGAAGAAGAGGAGGAGAAGAAGAAGATGGAAAAGATGAAGGAGAAGGAAAAGGATGAACTTTAGAAGGAGGAGATGGAAGCGAAAGAGGGAATGAGTAAGGGAGATAATAGGGGAGGAAGAGGGAGATAGGAAAAAATCTGGTGTGAACATCACACGACTTTCCTTATCCTATTGAATGATGCTTATTTGAGTGTTCTTTTACCCTAATTTTTACAATACCTCTAACCGTTTAGCCGATATAGCTGAAAACCGCCAAAAAGTGGTCAAAATACCGCCAACCGCAGCACCTATCTCAACCAAGTTTCATGTCGCAAATTTGTCACATTTGTGAACTATATACCAAATTTCAAGTCTCTAGCTCATACCGTTTCCGAGATATTTTTAAATTACAGCGAAACCCGTCAAAAAGCTGTAAAATGCCTCCAAGCGTTTCACCGGTCTTAACCAAAAGTTTCGTGTCGCATCCTTGTCACATTTCACAGCTAGGTACATACCAAATTTCAAGTCTCTAGCTCTTACCCGAGAGAGAGAGAGAAATAGGTAGGTAGAAGAAATCGGAAAAATATGGGTACGGAAACATGAGGTGAAAAAGGGATAGAGAGAGAGAGAGAGAAAAGAAAGATAAGGAAAGAAAGAGAAAGAGGGAGGATATATAGAGAGAAAAAGAGAGGAGGAGAGGGAAAGGGGATAGGGAGGGAGAGAGAGAATAAAGGTGTCACTAAACCCTCCTATATTATGGAGTCTCACTCAATCTTCTTTCTTTCTCCCTCAATCTATCTCTTCCCCTCCTTCTTCTTCTTCTTCTCCTCCTCCTCCTCTTCCTTCTTCTCCTCCTCCTTCTCTTCCTTCTTCTTCTCCTCCTTCTCTTCCTTCTCCTCCTCCTCCTCCTCTTTTTCTCTCAAATGGAAAAAAATGGTCTCGAATAATTCAGATTTAACCCATTTTTTTTTCTCCACATCCAAATCCTTCTTTATCTTTCCCTCCCTTTACTTCTCCTTCTAGGTCGAATGGACCAATGGCTGAAACTTTGGATTTAGGCTCTAGGGACCTCAAAACGTGTTTCGGCACTAAAATCTGACCATCGAAAATTTGACCCGTCCTATACGATAAGGAAAGTAAAAAACTAATATAAAATAAATAAATGGAAAAAAAATCAATCAAAGGAAAAAAAAGGCGTGGGCTTGGCACAAAGTTTTCGCTGAATTTTCTCTTCCTAATTTTGAGTAAGCAAATACTGCACTGATTACGAATGGGGGAACAAAAAGACATATAATTTTGTGTAAAATCACTAAATTAGATACATAGGCCTACCTACTTGATAAAATAAAATAATAGGTATTTGGATTTTACTAATTAATAAATACATATAATTTTTGGACCAATATGCCTCCATTGCCCATTTTTTACCCCCTACATGGAAAAAAAAAGTTTTACAGTTTTATAGAAGTAAATTTAATAAATGTAAAGACTGTTTGGTATGTATGCTATGTGCTGTGTATGCTCTATGATATGCTCTATACCTATTATGCTTTCTGCTCTATTTCTATATTATGGTATTTATATGGGAATAAAAATATACACTCTATAATGTGTTCTATTCTTTATTATGAGAATAAAATAAAATGGACGGGTCGAAGAAGGCGTGATTGAAAGAAAACGAGAGAGAGAGAAAGAGGGAATGACTGACAGAGAGAGAGAGAGGGGGGGTGGGAATAAAGCCTGAATGAGAACAAATGATAGACAAAGAGAAAGAGAGAGTAAGACGCAGAATACAGGGAGAGAGAGAGGGGGGAAAGGGCAGAGAGAGAGAAAGAAAGCGTGAATGAGGAAAAATGACGGAGGATGAGAAAGATATAAAGAGCGTAAGACAAAGAAGAAAGGGAGAGAGAGAGAGAAGTGGATAGAAAAAAGTACAGAGCGAAAAGAAGAAATAAAGATGGAGAGAATGAGAGATAGAGGAAGAGAAGCAAAATAAATGAAGAAAAAAAGAGAAAGAGAAAAAAGACAGAAGGTTTGAGGGAGGAAGGGGGAGAGAGAGTGTTACAGTAACATGAAAAAGAAACATATAAAGGATATGGGATATAGGGGAAGTAGATTTATAAAGAATAAAGGGAGAATGAGAGGGTGAGATCTAAGAGCTTTATTATAGGGATTAGAGTATGAAAAGCGAAGAGGGAGAGGGAGAGAGAGAGAGGGGGAGAGAAGCATAGTTTAGTGAATAAGAGTGAGGGAGAGGGTCAAAAAAGGAATAAAATTTTACAGCCATTTCTACAAAGTATTTTTCCTTCGACAGAGATAGAGCATGCACAGAAGAGAGAGAGAGAAATAGGGCTGGAGAAAGAGAGAGAAGGAAAAAAGAAATTCCATACCTCGGCTGGGATTGAACCCACGCCCTCCTGTTTACCAGGCGAGCGCCTTGACCACTACACCACCGAGGTAGGTAAATAAAAAAAAGAGAGAAAGAGAAAAAAGACAGAAGGTTTGAGGGAGGAAGGGTGAGAGAGAGTGTTACAGTAACATGAAAAAGAAACATATATAGGATATGGGGGAAGTAGATTTATAAAGGATGAAGGGAGAATGAGAGGGTGAGATCTAAGAGCTTTATTATAGGGATTAGAGTATGAAAAGCGAAGAGGGAGAGAGGGAGGGGGAGAGAGAGAAAGAGTGAGAGAGAGGGAGAGAAGCATAGTGAATAAGAGTGAGGGAGAGGGTCAAAAAAGGAATAAAATTTTACAGCCATCTCTACAAAGTATTTTTCCTTCGACAGAGATAGAGCATGCACAGAAGAGAAAGAGAGAAATAGGGCTGGAGAAAGAGAGAGAAGGAAAAAAGAAGAGAGAGAGAAATAGGGAAAGAGTTAAGAAGAGAGAGAGAGAGAAAGGGAGGCAGATAATCCATAGCCTGGTCTTATACTTTGCACTCCAGATAAAGAGGGTGGAAGAGAAAGAGGAGGGAAGTGATAAAATGAAGGAGAAGAAAAAGAAGAAGAAGGAGGAGAATAAAAGAAAAAAAAGGTTGATACCCCTTTCCTTTTAGGGTGATCGAGAGAAAGAAACATGTTGATGTTGGAGAGAGAGAGAGAGAGAGAGGGACTTATACTTTGCACTCCAGATAAAGAGGGTGGAAGAGAAAGAGGAGGGAAGTGATAAAATGAAGGAGAAGAAAAAGAAGAAGAAGGAGAATAAAAGAAAAAAGGGTTGATACCCCTTTCCTTTTAGGGTGATCGAGAGAAAGAAACAAAGAATGGATGTTGGAGAGAGAGAAAGAGAGAGAGAGAGAGAGGGGGGGGAGGGAGAGAGATATAGGAGAAGGGAAAAATATATCCAAAGTGGGAAAACACCATAGACTCTAATTCCAACACATATGTAGGTACAAGAGAAAGAGAGAGTGAGAGAGGATACATACGAAAACCACAAAACTTTATTAGAGGAAAAATAACGTAAAAGAGTTTTTAGAGAGAGAGAGAGAGGGGGGGAAGACATAATAGATAAAAATATGTGGGCAATATGGCCGGATAAAAAAGAGAAAGGGAGAAAAGAGAAAGAGAGAGAGAGAGAGAGGCAGAGAGAAAGAGAGAGAGAAGGCAAGAGAGGAGAGGCTTTAAAGTATAGTTGACAGTTTTTTTCAAAAAGCGGTCAAAATACCGCCAACCGCAGCACCTATCTCAACCAAGTTTCATGTCGCATCCTTGTCACATTTGTGAACTATATTAAATTACAGGGAAAACCGTCAAAAAGCTGTAAAATGCCGCCAAGCGTTTCACCGGTCTTAACCAAAAGTTTCGTGTCGCATCCTTGTCACATTTCACAGCTACATATCAAATTTCAAGTCTCTAGCTCTTACCCTTCTCGAGATATTTTGTTTACAGACAGACAGACATACCCACAGGCACACACACGGACCAATGGCTGAAACTTTGGATTTAGGCTCTAGGGACCTCAAAACGTGTTTCGGCACTAAAATCTGACCATCGAAAATTTGACCCGACCTATACGATAAGGAAAGTAAAAAAACTAATATAAAATAAATAAATGGAAAAAAACTCAATCAAAGGAAAAAAAAAGGCGTGGGCTTGGCACAAAGTTTTCGCTGAATTCTCTCTTCCTAATTTTGAGTAAGCAAATACTGCATTGATTACGAATGGGGGAACAAAAAGACATATAATTTTGTTTAAAATCACTAAATTAGGTACATACCTAGGTACTTGATAAAATAAATAAGAGGTATTTGGATTTTACTAATTAATAAATACATATATTTTTTTGACCAATATGCCTCCATTGCCCATTTTTTACCCCCTACATAGAAAAAAAAGTTTTACAGTTTTATAGAAGTAAATTTAATAAATGTAAGCGCCTATTTAATACCTCATGCCTACAAAAACTTCCTTCTATTCGTAGGCAGTAGGCACCTAATAAACTGCCGTCTCTAGACAGCAGCATAGCGAAATAATACTTACTATTCCAACACGTAATAAAGCTCAACACCGCCCCCTCCCTTTTTCCCTCCTTCCTTCTTTTTCCCCTTTTTCCTCCCTTTTTTCCCTCCTTTCTTCCCTCCTCCCTCCCCTTTTCCCCTCCTTTCTCTCTTTTCCCCGTCATTCCTCCCTCTTTTTCCCTTCTTAGAAGTTCTTCCTCCCTTTTAGTTTTTCCCTCCTTTCTCCCTTTTCCCGCTCTGTCCTCAAGTTTTCCCCTCCTCTCCCTCCCTTTTTTCACCTCCTTTCCCTCCTCCTTCCTCCCTTTCCCCCTCATTTCTCCCTCTTTCCCTTTTTTTCCCTCCTTTCTCCCTTTTCCCGCTCTGTCCTCAAGTTTTCCCCTCCTCTCCCTCCCTTTTTTCACCTCCTTTCCCTCCTCCTTTTCCCCTCATTTCTCCCTTAATCCCTCCTTCCTTTCTTTATAGTTTTTCCCTCCTTTCTCCCCTCTTCTCCGGGAATTAAATTAAAAATTCAATATGTTTTATTCCCCCGTACGGAAATAAATTGTACGCCTCTCAAGAGCGAACTGCGAACTTAAACGTCTAGACGGCATTTAAACCATTTAAATTTAAAAAGAATCCTTTTTTATGTCCCCCCCCTCTCTGTGCTTTTTCCAGATCGGAAGAGCGGAAAAAAAATCTTTTTTTTGTCCCCCCCCCCTCTGTTGTTTTTTCCCCCTTTTTTCCTTTTTTTTTTTTTTTTTTTTTTTTTTCTTACTTTCTATTACTCTGTATAATTATTGAGGAGTCTAGGAAACCTATACGAGTATACGTAGGTAAATTAGGTATCCTTAAGCAACGTATAGTCCCTGTATTTCACCATTTATATTTCAAAGAATCCTTTTCTATTAGAATAGGTAGGTCCAAATTTTCAAAACCGGAAAATGGGTGGCAATATCCGCTCTAGATTTAACAAGAACCTAGTTAATGAGGAGTTGTGTGATGTTCATACCAGAAATATTTCTCCCCCTCGGATTCCCCTCTCCCTACCCTATTTTTCTATTTTCACTATATTTTTTCCTTCTTCTTCTTCTTCTTCTTCTTTCTTACACGGAAGTTTTTTTAATCGTTTTATATCGTTCGTTCTCTGTTCGTACCAACGCCGCCTAATGGCCTAACCGACCTATAAACTACGAAGGGCAATGGCTAGAACATTCTCAACCACCTGACCCTTACCGAGGGGCCATTAAATAGTTTTATTATTTTATTACAACACCTAAAACACAATAAACCTCCGTGCCACGAGTGGATAACATATTAAAAGTAGTCTAGGAAAAACAAGAGACTTCCAGTGGCGTAGCGTGGTCTAACTCCAAGTGTAGGGCGGACACTAATTTCTATCACAATATCTATCTCATAAGAATACAATATCTATCTAATAAATACAATAATCACAATATCTATCTAATAAGAATACAATAAAGAATACCTACAATTTAAAGTCAATATTTAAGGGTATTTGTGTGGAATTTTTGAGTGTATGACCACCATACACGCACTACATGGACGCTACGCCACTGGAGACTTCCCTGGTGAAATATCTTAAAGGCTTACAGTGAAATACCTACCTACATTTTTTTCCTCAAGGAGGTTCAATAAAGGGAACTGTAATTGCCCAGGTCTAGTGGGGGAGAGAGCGAGGGAGCAAAAAATTGGGAAGAGTCTAGGAACCTATGCGTATATGAGGGGAGGGAGCATTTTCTTCATTTAAATTTAAAATAATTCTTTTTTTATGTCCCCTCTTCGTGTCTTTCCCCCCACGCTACCCTATTATTATTATTTTCCTGTGACTTTCTATTACTCTCTGTAAGGAAACTATACGTAGGTAAATCAGGTATACTTAATAATAACCAGGCCATTTAATTTAAACCATTTAAATTTAAAAGAATCCTTTTTTATGTCCCCCCCCCCTCTCCCCATGTTTTCCTTTTTTTTTTACTTTCTATTACTCTGTATAATTATTGTGGAGTCTAGGAACCTATACGTAGGTGAATTAGGTATCCTTAAGCAACGTATAGTCCCTGTATTTCACCATTTATATTTCAAAGAATCCTTTTCTATACCCCCCCCCGTCTTTACCCCCATGCTTCTTTTTATTATTATTATTATTTTTATTTTTTTTCTCTCACATTCTTTAACCCCTCATTAAATTATTATGGAGCCTGGGAGCCTATATCAGGCCATGAGAAAATAAATATTAGAATAGGTCCAAATTTTCAAAACCGGAAAATGGGTGGCAATATCCGCTCTAGATTTAACAAGAACCTAGTTTTAATGAGGAGTTGTGTGATGTTCATACCAGAAATATTTCTCCCCCTCGGATTCACCTCTCCCTACCCTATTTTTCTATTTTTACTACATTTTTTTCCTTCTTCTTCATCTTCTTCTTCCTCTTCTTCTTCTTCTTCTTCTTCTTCTTCTTCTTCTTCTTTCTTACATTTTTTTTTTTTTTTTTTTTTTTTTTTTTTTTCCTTTCTTTTGTGTCGATTATTGAATTTTCACTTGTCAATCAATCTTTTATCTTTGTGTATCTTTCTTTCTTTGAACCTCGTTCCTTCATATTTCATTACTAATATTACTATCTTTTACGTATTTCTTTGTAGGTATTTATAGGAGGTATTGGAGGGAAATATCTTTCAAAAACATCACGCTTTCGATCTCCCATGCTTTCTCACTCACACCCATTTACTATCTTCTTTCTATTTCTTTATGCTTAGGTACTTTCCTGATTAATTTCTTGTTTCTTTTTTCCGTCCTATCTTTCCCATTCTATTATTTTCTTTTCCTTTTCTTCTTTATTCTTAGGTCCTTATTCATTTTCTCGTTTCTTCTTCTTCCCCATCCTAATTCTTTTCTTCTTATCTTCCCGTTTCTGTCTTGTCACATCAGATTTGATCTCTCTTCATAATGTGTCCACTACACTTGTGTGTAAAAAAATCGGCTCACTTTATTTGCAAGGTAGTAGGGGAAAAACTTTAGACTATGTCGTCAAATTTAGGACAGTCCTCATATAAAACTAAAAAACAATTTTTAGCTAAATTTTCTTTAGTTTTAGCGATGAGCTTTTCATTTCTGACGAAAGTCACAACTTTGGGTCAGGAGTGTTTTTTTTTTTTTTTTTTTTTTTTTTTTTTTGACATACGTAGATATAGGTAGGAAACAATTCGGTATGAAAGCTCATATGCCAACGAAAGTTTGTCACTCGATAACTCAAGAACGACTAAATATTGTCTTCCTGCAATAATTAGATTTTGCAACTTTTTCCACACTACTTACCTACGTACATATCCCCAAAATTATGAGTACAAATCCCCAAGATTGTAAAATTTGTTCCGATTTTTTTTGTCCACGGGCGTACTTTTGATGCACTTTTTCAAGAAAAACGATCATTCCACATTGTTTAACTAAACCTTTTAGCAAAAACCTTCTCAGTTTACTATACATATACAAAAGTTCAAGGAGACCAGAGAGAGAGAGAGAGAGAGAGAGAGAGAAAGAGAGAGAGAGAGGGAGAAGGAGAGGGAGGGAGAGAGAAGACAGAAATATTGCAGAAGGAAGAGCAAGATAAGAAACTTTTCTTTCTATCTTTATTTCTCTCTCCCTCCTCCCCCCCCTCTCTCTCTCTCTCTCCTTCTTTCTATCTATTTATCTCCACCTCTTTCTTATCGATGAAAAATACTGAATAATAGGACTTTTCCATTCCATCTAATACACAAATTCCGATTTCCTCTAAAATTGTAAGGTATGTTCCCGAAAGGTTGATTCACAAAAGTGCGTCCTTTGACATATCATAACGCCGCTAGAAAGTCAAAAGGGCGTAAGTGACAAAAAACAAAAAAATGACATTAACACACAGACATACCACGTTTGAGAGATACTATTGGTAGCACGAACAGGCGTATGTGATTTCCAAACCATTGTGAAGATATTGATTTTGTTATGTTCAGGCGTATGTGATATTTGCGGAAATAATTGCAGCACAAATAGACCTAAGTGCGCTTACGAAAATTTTGATAAAATCACTTACGCCCCTTTGACTTTCTACCGGCGATTTGTATGAACGCCTGGTATTTAAAGTAGATTATGCAATGTGCGAGGGAGGGAGGGAGAGAGATATAGGAGAAGGGAAAAATATATCCAAAGTGGGAAAACACCATAGACTCTAATTCCAACACATATGTACAAGAGAAAGAGAGAGTGAGAGAGGACACATACGAAAACCACAAAACTTTATTAGAGGAAAAATAACGTAAAAGAGTTTTTAGAGAGAGAGAGTGTGAGGGGGGGAAGACATAATAGATAAAAATATGTGGGCAATATGGCCGGATAAAAAAGAGAAAGGGAGAAAAGAGAGAGAGAGAGAGGCAGAGAGAAAGAGAGAGAGAAGGCGAGAGAGGAGAGGCTTTAAAGTATAGTTGACAGTTTTTTTTTATTTCTCCAACGTCTCTTATTTTCATCTCTCTCCATTTTCTCCTTTTCTCCATAAAAAAATAAACCTAAAAAAAGTTTTGATCGACACATAGCAATTTTATGAGTGCCTTTTCCCCTCTTTCTTGTTTCTCTCTCTCTCTCTTTTCTCTCTTATGTCCTCTTTTTCTTCTCACTCTCTCCCTTTTCTCTTACTATTTTTTCCTCTCTCTCTCTCTTTCTTACACTTCCTCTTTCTCTCACTCTTCCTCCCTTTCTCGCCTCTTTCTTATTTCCTCTCTAGATCTGTCTCTTTCTATCTGTCTTAGTCCTCTCTCTCTCTGTCTCAAAAAGTATTATTAATATTATTCATGGGTACGTTATAAATAATATTTTATAAATGTTATACTTATTTATGACATTTCTTTTTATTTATGCTGTTCAGATGGCTGGCAGTCGTGACCTGCACCGTTAAATATAACAATAACAATACATTACAACATTTATACCGATATATTTTAACAATAACATAAATAATATAAAATAATAATACATAATAATAAACGATATATTATGACGATAATAACAATATTATTAACGATAGCCTCACACGCAAATGTCTGTACTGCCTTGAGTCGAGACATATTTGAGGTAATAAAAAACAGGGTGAACAAAGAACTTATGTTAAATACAATTTCATACAGTGTGGCCAAAACTTGTGTTTAACTTACAATTTAAGACCAGTTGCCATTTGGCTTGGAAGGTAGCGCGACTGCCGTATAAGCGTTAGCATTTTCACAAGGCAATATTATATTAGGTACGTTCTTATAATATAAGATAGAAAAAAGCACGCTAACCAAAATTCGAATAAAATACTCAAACGAATAGGGCACCGAAAAAAAATTAGGGGAAAAATACAAAATAAGAGAGATAGAGAGAGCGGAAGAAAAGGGAGTAAGACGGATGGATAGAGGAAGAGAGAGAGAGAGAGAGAAACAAACAGAGAGAAGAAAGTTTGATAGAGGGAATTATCGTCCGACAGAGAAAAGGAAAGAAGGAAGACAGGTTTCCAATCCCCTCCTATGGGGGGAAAATGAGGGAAATGCATTAGGGAAAATTAAATTCAACCAGCAACTCGCGAAGAAAAAATCCCAGCCAGCGTAATGAAAATCCGTGAGTATGCAACATGTGTTGCACATTGCATACTTACTGCTAGGGCGGAAAATTACCAGGCGCACATACAAATTGAATTTTATTTAGGTTAAGAGAGATGTAGGTTTGTAGGTTGCTAATTCTTGAGCTTATTGCAGCCTTTTCTAAAATGCTTCCAGGAGATGAAGACTAGAAATATTTAGGTGAGGGGAGGGAGGGAGAGGGAGAGAGTGAGAGGGAAAGAAAGAGAGAGGGAGAGGCACCTAATAAACTGCCGTCTCTAGACAGCAGCATAGCGAAATAATACTTACTATTCCAACACGTAATAAAGCTCAACACCGCCCCATCCCTTTTTCCCTCCTTCCTTCTTTTCCCCCTTTTTCCTCCCTTTTTTCCCCTCCTTTCTCCCCTCCTCCCTCCCCTTTTCCCCTCCTTCCTCTCTTTTCCCCGTCATTCCTCCCTTAACTAGGCTAGCTTATAAAATAAACGACAATAAAAATAAAAACAAAACTTTCCCATTTTCTTCACACCCAATAAATCTCCCTCCTCCTTCACACCCTTATGTACCTATAGTGTCATGAATATTATAATAATGTGTGCGAGAATGAATCAAACTTTTACTAGGGGTAAAAAAAAGGTATGAGGTAAAAAAAAGGTATAGGAGAAGAAGGAGAAGAAGAAAGGAGAAAGAGGAGGACAGAAAAAAAGGTAAAAAAAAGTTGTCACACAATTTCCATAAAAAATTCACGAGGCTTTGTGGAAGGAAGAGAAAAGAGGAGTGAAGAAAAAGGAAAAGAATAACGTAAGGAGAAGGAGGGGTGAGTAGGAGATGATAAAAAAAATAAAAGGCAGACGGATAGAGGGAACAAGGCAGAAAGTAAGAATGGAAAGAAGAGGAAGGAAATGATTAGTTGAAAAAGAGGGAAAGCGAGGGAGTAGAAAAAAGGGGGACAGGTAGGAAGAGGACATAATGGAAAAAAGTACAGGTAAAGGATAAACTAAAGGGGAAAGAGACGAAGGAAAGGAAGAGGGGATAATAGAGAACAGGTATAAAAGGGAGAAAGAGGGGAGGGGAAGAAAGGGAAAAGGCAAAGAAGAGTAAAAGGAGGTGAAAAAAAGAGGGTTTAGGTTTAATGTAATATTTCATTTTTTTCCTCTCGAAAAGCCGAAAAATAAAACAAAAAGGGATAACATTTTCAGTTCAAAGGCCATGAAGCCGTTCAACCTAAATTACCCTCCGTTCCAAGATCCAACCAGACCTTGTAGGTATCTAGGCTTTAGGTTCAATAACCATGAACAAATACAAAGGGGAAAGGAAGAGAGAGAGAGAGAGAGAGAGAGAGAGAGAGAGAGGACGAAGAGGAGAGAAGAAGAAATAAAAGGGTAGGAATAGGAGGGAAAGAGGAAGAAAGAGAAGAGAAAGAGGTCGAAAGAGAAGGAAAGACTAAGAGGCGAAGGAAGGAGGAGAGGTAATAGAGGGAAGGATAGACAAAGAGAGAAAGAAGAATAAAAAGGGCAGGAGGAGGAGAGAAGAGGTACTTCCCTCTTTCTCGAAGGTAAAAATACTAGGGGTAAGAGTTAGAGGTGAAGGAAGCAGAAGAGAAATAGAGGGAAGGATAGACAGAGAAAGAGAGGAGAGAGAAAAGGAAAAATATAAAGAGTACCATAGAAAGAAAGGAAAAAGGAAGGGGAGAGAGAAAGGAAGAGGAGGAGGAGGAAGAAGAAGGAGGAGATGTATATTGAGGTTAACTGCTAACCCCGGGTTGAAGAGAGAAAAGGAAAAATATAAAGAGTACCATAGAAAGAAAGGAAAAAGGAAGGGGAGAGAGAAAGGAAGAGGAGGAGGAGGAAGAAGGAGGAGGAGATGTATATTGAGGTTAACTGCTAACTTTCCAAGCGAGGAACATCAAATAAAACAGGGAACTAAATTAATAATACAGTTCAAGACATAATAATGGACAGCTTTGAAGGGGAAAAGGAAAAAAAGGACAAGGAGGAGAAGATGAAGTATAGAAAGAGATGTGAGAGGAGGAGAAAATGGAAGGGAATAAAATGGAGGAGTTGGAAAAGGAAAATAAATATAGGAGGAGGAGAAGAAGAAGGAAGAGAAGGAGGAGAATGAAAGGGAAGGAAGAAGAAAGAAGATGAAGTATAGAAAGAGATGTGAGAGGAGTAGAAAATGGAAGGGAATAAAATGGAGGAGTTGGAAAAGGAAAATAAATATAGGAGGAGAAGAAGAAGGAAGAGAAGGAGGAGAATGAAAGGGAAGGAAGAGGAAAGAAAAAGTTGGAGATCGAAGGGAAGGAGGAGGAGAAGATGGAAGAAAAGAGGAATAAGATGGAAAGGAAGAAAAGAGAAGAAGTAGATGAGTGGGAATGAAAAGAAATGGAGGAAGAAAAAGAAATAAAAGGCACGAGGAAGAAAGAAAACAAGCTCGAAGAGAAGGAGATAGAAGGGAATGAGGAAGAAGAGGAGGAGAAGAAGAAGATGGAAAAGATGACTCAGGAAAAGGATGAACTTTAGAAGGAGGAGATGGAAGCGAAAAAGGGAATGAGTAAGGGAGATAATAGGGGAGGAAGAGGGAGATAGAGAGGCAGTAACTTTTATCAGATTCCGATGAACTTCAAAAACAGAAATTAGATTTCACAATCCATAGGTACGTGCTATGTGTTCGTTTTGGTAGGGGGAGGGGGAGAGAGAGAAAGAGAGAGAGGAAGAAAGGGCGAGAGAGAAAGAGTGAAATGGTTGAGAAATTTAAGTTTCTCTAGAATGAGACAAAGTTATAGGAAAAGAGAGAAATCCCTAGCAGGCCAGAAAAATAAGAAAAGGAGGAGAAATAAATTTGCACCACAAAATTTGCACCACCACTTTCGTGTTCCTGGTAAAAAGACCTTTAATTTGATATATATGTAGGTCGACCAGGGGGGAGGGGGAGAGAGAGAAAGAGAGAGAGGAAGAAAGGGCGAGAGAGAAAGAGTGAAATGGTTGAGAAATTTAAGTTTCTCTAGAATAGTCTAGAATGAGACAAAGTTATAGGAAAAGAGAGAAATCCCTAGCAGGCCAGAAAAATAAGAAAAGGAGGAGAAATAAATTTGCACCACAAAATTTGCACCACCACTTTCGTGTTCCTGGTAAAAAGACCTTTAATTTGATATATAGGTATGTAGGTCGACCAGAATTGGATAAGTCCTTCTATGGGGACAGACAGACAAACAGACAGATTGACAGACAGACACCGAAGCGAATACAATAGCCCGTCCACGATACCTTTTTTTATTACTATCGTAATAATAAAGGAAGGACGGACTAAAAAGAGAAAATTAATGTGGGAGGCTAAGAGGAAAAGGAAAGACAGAAGAAAAGTCGAGAAAAAAAGAGAGAGATAGAGGAAGGGAGAGGTAGAGAGAGAGAGAGTGAGTGAGAGAGGAGGAGAGAGAGAGAGAATTTTAGAGAAGGACGGAAACAGGAAAATGGAAACGGCTCCTGAAAGCTGTGTAGAAACTTGGAGGACTTAAATATCTCCACCTCTCTTAATACTTAAATGAAAAGGAAGAAGATAATAGTAAAGAACGAGAGCAAGAGAGAGAGGGAGTGAGGGACAAAGAGAGAGAGAGGGAGTGAGGGACAAAGAGAGAGAGGGAGTGAGGGAGAGGAAGAGACTAAAACAAGATATTGAATTGAGGGAGGAAAAAAATAATAAAGGAAGGACGGACTAAAAAGAGAAAATTAATGTGGGAGGCTAAGAGGAAAAGGAAAGACAGAAGAAAAGTCGAGAAAAAAGAGAGAGATAGAGGAAGGGAGAGAGGTAGAGAGAGAGAGAGAGTGAGTGAGAGAGGAAGAGAGAGAGAGAGGGGGAATTTTAGAGAAGGACGGAAACAGGGAAATGGAAACGGCTCCTGAAAGCTGTGTAGAAACTTGGAGGACTTAAATATCTCCATCTCTCTTAATACTTAACTGAAAAGGAAGAAGATAATAATAAAGAACGAGAGCAAGAGAGAGAGGGAGTGAGGGACAAAGAAAGAGAGAGAGAGGGAGAGGAAGAGACTAAAACAAGATATTGAATGGAGGAAGGGAAAGAGAGATAGATAGAGAGACAGAGGGATTTAGAGGGAGGAAAAAAGAGAGAGAGAGAGAGAGAGACTTAAAGTGACTACCTACGGGGTGAGAAACAAAAAATTGAAAGGAAGGAGAAAGAGAGAGAATTAAAAGAAGGCAGAGAAGAGAAGGGAGTGGGGGAAAACATGAAAATAGGGAAAACAAGAAGCGAGACAAAGACAGAGAGAGAGAGAGAGATGAGATAAAATGTGGAATTAAAGAGCAATGAAGGAAGAAGGGAGAGGAAGAGTGGAAAGACGACAGAAGAAAACTAAGAGGCAAAAAGGAGGGGAAGAGAGAGAGAGGAGGAGAGGGAGAGAGAGAGAAGGATGCGAATATGCGATGTCCAACTGCAATGAATTATGGCCATTTTGTAACCTCTTCTTTCCTTTAATTCTCTCTCTCTCTCTCTCTCAGAGAGAGAGAGAGAGACTTAAAGTGACTACCTACGGGGTGAGAAACAAAAAATTGAAAGGAAGGAGAAAGAGAGAGAATTAAAAGAAAGGAGGAAGAGGGGGAAGTGGAGGGGGAAAACATGAAAATAGTTTAAGAAGCGAGACAAAGGTGATTTAGTGATTTGAGGTCAAAATCTAGTGATTTTTGAAAGAAATGTAAATTTATTACAAAATTGCCCCTAAAGCTGAAAAAATAGACCATTTTTTTCTCAGAAACCTACAATTTCCGCCCCTTCAAATTAGTCACATATGCAATATGCACTGCTTTAAATTTAGGGCCGGTCATGGTAGAAAGAATAAGAGAAAGCACCAGTTCCGCATGGATCACTGAAGTTGAGCACGGTTGCGCGTGGTTAGATAATCTTCTAGCCCGCCAGATTTGTATAAATTTCAATTTAGAAGCTTTATTAAAAAGGAAAGAAAAATCCCGGCAAAAGAGAGAGAGAGAGAGAGGGGGGGAGAGAAAAATAGAGAGTGAGAAAAAGAAAGAGGAAGAGAAAGTGAAAGGGAGAGAGAGAATGAGAAAGGGAGGGAGAGAAAGGGAGAGGGAGGGATGTACAAAGGCTTTACTTCGTTTTAATTGATCAATTTATTTGCCATCGTTAAAAACGAAGGCGAGGAAGAGGAGGAACATGGAAACAGAAGAGGAAGGAACAAGGGAAGGAGGTGATAAAATGAGTAGGTAGCTGAGACTCTGAGATGAAGATAAAAGAAACGTGAATACCTTGGCATTCTTTCCAACAGGCCTTAGAACATCGAGTAGGTAATATCCAGTATGTACGTTAGGCGTGCTGCTAGCTTTAAAAAAAAAAAGTTATTGGAGTCATAGAAAGTAAAGTTAACCAGTTTTTCCATTGTCTATAGAGGATTTTTTTACTATAAAAATGAGTATATGAGACTTCTACCTTCAGAAACCACGAGTAAATTATCATTTGGGAGAATTTAGAAATCTAGTGATTTTCAAGTCAAATCTAGTGATTTCTTTTCCTTGAATCTAGTGATTTTTAAAAATTTGGAGTGGAGACCCTGTCTCTCTCTCTCTCTCCCACTCACATAATAATTTTACTTCAAGTTTCTTCTCTTACCTACTCGTCTCTGTCCTCTCCCATTTTTGGCGTCTATTCAGTGTTACCAGATTGGGGATTTGTGGCCCCATTTTGGGGCTAAAGATATATTTGGGGGGCAAAAAATTGGGAGGAAAACTAGAGAGGGAGAGAGGAAGGACAGGGGAAGAGGGCGAGAGAGAGAAGAGAAAAGGAGAGGGTGAGAGAGAGTAAAAAGGACCAGGAGAGGAAGGGGAGGGAGAGTAAAGAGAAGGGAGGGAGAGGGAGAGCTATTTAGGCCCAATCATGTGAGTGTGCCTTGACACTATCATCCATCAATCAATCACACCCCCTTCCCTCATTTACTTCTTCCCCTTCTCTCCTTCCCTCTCTCCTCCTTCTTCTTGTTCTTTTTCTCTCCCTAATATTGTAAAAAAAAATCCCCCCTTCTCAGTTTTATCCCCTCTACATGTATCACTCAACACACCCCCTTGTTCTTTTTCTGCTCCTATAATATTGTAAAAAATTCCCTCCTTTTCGGTTTTATCCCCTCTGAGAGAGAGAGAGAGAGAGAGAGAGAGAGAGATAAAATGTGGAATTAAAGAGCAATGAAGGAAGAAGGGAGAGGAAGAGTGGAAAGACGACAGAAGAAAACTAAGATGCAAAAAGGAGGGGAAGAGAGAGAGAGGAGGAGAGGGAGAGAGAGAGAGAGAAGGATGCTATGTCCAACTGCAATGAATTATGGCCATTTTGTAACCTCTTGCAAGAAATATTATATATGATTGTGCACACTTATTAGGAAATACCGTGCGCTAATTACTATTGTTAGGGAGGCGATTAACCCGCTGAGTGACTTGGGGCCTGATCCGGCAACTTTGTACTTGGGAAATAACTGAAATAACGGCTTTCTAAGGTTCTACCTTCGACGAGATTCCTAGGAAGTCGACTCTTTCCAGTACTTGAGAAGATCAGTACATATCCTGTAGCATCATACATCACGTACATAATAGATAACAGATGACACTCTTTTCTGGACGAGCTTTTTTTCTCTCTCAAAAAGAACGATCTTATTCGTTCTGTATAGACAACTTTGATTCAAAATTTTCATCGAACATCCAAAGTTTATCACCTCAAACCACGTTCACAAGTACCTAGATATTAGACACAATCAACAAAATAAACACAAATAAGAAAACAAAATCACTCGTCTTGTAGTTCACTTAAATTTATACTTACAAGTTAAAAGTCCACGCTCGATCCCCCGGGGGGGTTAAAAAATTATTGCTATTTGCAGCAATTTGCGTTGGCACAGAAAAACGATACAAGGTAAATACTATATTCAGAGGAATGACCAAAGTATTCGGTGTAGCTGAGTTGAGTCCGGGTATATCCCCCGGGGGGGTTAAAAAATTATTGCTATTTGCAGCAATTTGCGTTGGCACAGAAAAACGATACAAGGTAAATACTATATTCAGAGAAATAACCAAAGTATTCGGTGTAGCTGAGTTGAGTGCGGGTATCGTTTTGAGTACTTTTGAGGAGATCCGTTCCAGATGAGACTCAGTTCGTACCTTGGAAAAATTGCCCGGGACGCAACTCGTTCACAGCCAAATATTAAATACTCAGAACAGCTAAGATATGGATGGGCTGTTAGCAAACTGTATCATCATCTTGTCTATCATCTTATTTTCATTATTATCATGATCATCTTGTCCATCATCTTATACTTATTACATCATTATCATTATTACTATCACTAGTATCATAATTACTGTCATTATCATTATCACTACCAGTATCATCATCACTGTCATTATCATTGTTACCAACATACTTCTTGTCCATCATCTTATTATTGACTTGATCTGCCTGACCTTTGTGTCTATGATTCTGGGAACCATGACCATACAGGTAATTGGTTCTAATAGATCATGCTACATGCACCAATACACCTGGCGGACATGCAAGGTGCATTAACACCCAGACACGGCGCGCTGGCGCATGGACCTGTTAATAATTAACGTGATGCGCCAGGTTTTTCAAGTGTATTTTTTGGACGCTAGAAGCGATTTTCATGAAATTTGGTACACATTTTTCAACAAAAAGAAATTTTTCAACACCAAGGAAATTTGCTTGCAGTCCAAACAGTGATGTACCAAATGAGGCCCTGGAACCAGTGGGGTAGTGGTAAAACACACCAACCTCAGTGGTGCAGTGGTTAGCACAGTGGACTTCGGATCTAGAGGTTGGTGGTTCGTCTCCGAGTCAAGTCACAATTCCATTCTTAGGTTCCTTACTTGTTTTATATTTTTAGTAGGTAGAAATTATAGGAGAGAGACGGACAAGAGGAGAGTTGGTATCAGGTGGTACCCTAATAGATTTAGTCAGAAGGCTAGCAATAACTTCAATCAAGAGTGATCCCCACTGGAAAAAAGAGAGAAACAGTGAGAGAGTGGGAGAAAGAAAGAGAGAGAGGTAGAGAAACAGTGAGAGAGTGGGAGAAAGAAAGAAAAGAAAGAGAGAGAGAGAGAGAGGAGTGAGAAAGAGAATTTTAAGTAAGGAAAAAGAAACTTTTTACAACCTGAAAATGTAGCTTACATAAAAGTACTGGGGCAAGTTTGTTAATATGTATACGGAAAGTAAGAGAGAGAGAGAGAGGGAGAAAGAGAGAGAGGGGGGGAGATATAAAATTTGCAATTAATTGCAATAAAAACACAGTGATAAACTTGGAGCTATATTAAAAAGGAACAAGTCCATATAAAACTCTTGTAAAAGAAACAGAAGAGAAAGAAAGAAAGAGAGAGAGAGGGAGGAAGACTCAGAGGAAGAGAGAGAGAGAGCTTTTCCTGTTTTTGTTATACGCAGGATTTTGTAACAGGAATAAATTTGTAATGAAAATTTTTCTCTCTCTCTCTCTCTCTCTCTCTCTTTCCCTCTCTCTCTCTCTCTCTCTCTCTCTCTCCCACTCACATAATAATTTTACTTCAAGTTTCTTCTCTTACCTACTCGTCTCTGTCCTCTCCTATTTTTGGCGTCTATTCAGTGTTACCAGATTGGGGATTTGTGGTCCCATTTTGGGGCTAAAGATATATTTGGGGGGCCAAAAATTGGGAGGAAAATGGACGAAAACTAGAGAGAGGAAGAAGAGGGGAAGAGGGCGAGAGAGAGAGAAGAGAAAAGGAGAGGGTGAGAGAGAGTAAAAAGGACCAGGAGAGGAAGGGGAGGGAGAGGGAGAGGGAGAGCTATTTAGGTCCAATCATGTGAGTGTGCCTTGACACTATCATCCATCAATCAATCACACCCCCTTCCCTCATTTACTTCTTCCCCTTCTCTCCTTCCCTCTCTTCTTCTTCTCTCTCTCTCTCCTCCTTCTTCTTGTTCTTTTTCTCTCCCTAATATTGTAAAAAAAAAAAATCCCCTTTCTCAGTTGTATCCCCTCTACATGTATCACTCAACACACCCCCTCTTTCCCTCTTATCTCCTACTTCTCTTTCCCCCTCTCTCCTCCTTTCCCTTGTTCTTTTTCTGCTCCTATAATATTGTAAAAAATTCCCTCCTTTTCGATTTCATCCCCTCTGTATGCATCACTCACCTTTTTCCTCCCTCTCTCATCCTCCTTCCCTTTTCTCCCTTGTTTTTTTCTCCCCCCAATGTTGTGAAAAATCCCTCTTTTTCGGTTTTATACCCCTCATCTATGCATCACTCACATTTTATCTCCCCCTCTCTCATCCTCATACCTGCTTCTCCCTTGTTCTTTTTCTCTTCCTAATATTGTGAAAAATCCCTCTTTTTCCGTTTTATCCCTTGTATCCATCACTCACATTTTTCCTCCTTCTCTCATCCTCCTTCCCTTTTCCCCCTTGTTCTTCTTCTTCTTCTTCTTCTTCTTCTATAATCTTGTAAAAAATTCCCTTCTTTTCAGTTTTATCCCCTCTGTATGCATCACTCACATTTTTCCTCCCCCTCTCTCATCCTCCATCCCTTCCTTTTCCCCCTTGATCTTTTTTTCTTCCTAACGTCGTGAAAATTCCCTCCTTTTCGGTTTTATCCCCTCTATGCATCACATATTTTTCCCTTTTCTTCTCTTCATCATCATCCCCTTTTTCTTTCTCCTTCTTTTCTCCCTCCCTCTTTCTCCTTCCCTTTTTTGCCTTCAATTTGAGCTCCTATGTATGTAGGTATGTTTGTCCTATGTATGTATGTACGTTTTTATAGTTTGGACCACAATATTAGAACTAGGAGGAGAGAGAGAGAGAGAGAGAAGAAGAGAGAGAGAGGGAGAGAGAGAGAGAAAGAGAGGAAGCGAGATAAAGGAAATAAAATTCAACCCCGGAAAAATCTTTCCTCTTTTTATTTTCAAGAAGGCCCCCCCCTCTCTCTCTCTCTCTCTCTCCTCCTCCTCCTCCTCCTCCTCCTCCTCCTCTCTCTCTCTCCCTCCCTCTCGTTATCTTTCTTTTTGTGTGTATTTTGTCCTCATATCTTTCTGAATTAGGACGAAGAACTCCAAAATAGAACAGAATTTAATATACTTAGGTTTAGTTTTGGCTATACGAGAAAAAAAAAATCTACTTTTTAGTCCGTCCTTCCTTTATTAAATTACAATAGTAATAATAAAAGGTATAGTGGACGGACTATTGTATTCGCTTCGGTGTCGTCTGTCTGTCGGTCTGTCTGTCTGTCTGTCTGTCTGTCTGTCTGTCTGTCTGTCTGTCTGTCTGTCTGTCTGTCTGTCTGTCTGTCTGTCTGTCTGTCTGTCTGTCTGTCTGTCTGTCTGTCTGTCTGTCTGTCTGTCTGTCTGTCTGTCTGTCTGTCTGTCTGTCTGTCTGTCTGTCTGTCTGTCTGTCTGTCTGTCTGTCTGTCTGTCTGTCTGTCTGTCTGTCTGTCTGTCTGTCTGTCTGTCTGTCTGTCCCCATAGAAGGACTTATCCAAACCTGGGTTCGTGCGGGTTCGTGTCTTGACCACTACTCAACCGAGAATAAAATAAAAGAGAACAGTAGAATAGACTAATAGAGCATACATAGGTAGGTATGTATTCTATGCTAGAGTGGATGAGGTAAGAATAGAACAGTGCATATTAGGTAAGTATTCTATGCTAGAATAGATGATGTAAGTACCAAACTAGACCTACATAGAGTTGAATAGAAGAAAACATTAGAACAGACGCAGCTCGTAGGATAGAAATTAGAACATAGAATAGAATAGAATAGAATAATTAAAATATTTTTTGTCCTCCTCAGAGATGTTTTCTCTCTCCCTCCTCTCTCTCTTTTCTCTTTTGTGTCAGTCCCAACACTTTAATCTTTCACTACAATGCGCCCAGCAGTGTCTTTTTTGTCCTCTCTTTCTCTCTCTCTACTCCCCTTCTTCCCACTGCTGTTCTCCTCCCCTAAACTCTCTTTATCCTAACCTTCCTACTTCCTCCCCTCTCTTCCTCCCTTTTCTCCTTCCCTCCCCCTTTTTCCTTCCTTACCTCTCTTCCATTTCCCTTTTCTACTGGCATTTAGGTAACTGTCCTTCTTTATCTCCATGTCCTCTCTTCCTACCCTTCCTCATCTCCTCCCCTCTATTTTTTCTCTATCGTTATCTCTCCCCTCTCCTTCCCCTATCCTTTCCATTTCCAATCTTTTATCTTTCCCCTCCCCTGCTTTCATTTCTCCTCTTTCACTATACCTCCTCTTCCCTTCCCCTCTGTCATTATTTCTCATCCCCTCTTCTCCCTTTTTCTCCTAACTCTCATTCTCCTCCTCCTTCTCCTCCTTTCTCCTCTTTCACTATCCCTCTTCCCTTCCCCTCTGTCATTATTTTTCCTCCTCTTTCCCTTTCCTTTTTCTCCTCACTCATTCTCCTCCTCCTCCCCCTTCCCCTCTTTTACTATCCCTTCTCTCCCTTTCCCTCTGTCATTATTTCTTCTCTCCTAATCTCCTTTTTCCCCTCTTTCATTATTTTCGGTCTGTCTGTCCCCATAGAAGGACTTATCCAAACCTGGGTTCGTGCGGGTTCGTGTCTTGACCACTACTCAACCGAGAATAAAATAGAAGAGAACAGTAGAATAGAGCACACATAGGTAGGTAAGTATTCTATGCTAGAGTGGATGAGGTAAGAATAGAATAGTGCATATTATAGGTAACAAGTATTCTATGCTAGAATAGATTATGTAAGTACCTAACTAGAGTTGAATAGAATAAAACATTAGAACAGACGCAGTTCGTAGGATAGAAATTAGAACATAGAATAGAATAGAATAGAATAGAATAGAATAGAATAATTAAAATATTTTTTGTCCTCCTCAGAGATGTTTTCTCTCTCCCTCCTCTCTCTCTTTTCTCTTTTGTGTCATTCCCAACACTTTAATCTTTCACTACAATGCGCCCAGCAGTGTCTTTTTTGTCCTCTCTCTCTCTCTCTCTCTCTCTACTCCCCTTCTTCCCACTGCTGTTCTCCTCCTCTAAACTCTCTTTATCCTAACCTTCCTATTTCCTCCCCTCTCTTCCTCCCTTTTCTCCTTCCCTCCCCTTTCTCCTTCCTTACCTATCTTCCATTTCCCTTTTCTACTTGCATTTAGGTAACTGTCCTTTCTCATCTCCTCCCCTCTATTTTTTCTCTATCGTTATCTCTCCCCCCTCCTTCCCCTATACTTTCCATTTCCAATCTTTTATCTTTCCCCTCCCCTGCTTTCATTTCTCTTCTTTCACTATCCCTCTTCCCTTCCCCTCTGTCATTATTTCTCATCCCCTCCTCTCCCTTTTTCTCCTAACTCATTCTCCTCCTCCTCCTTCACCTCCTTTCTCCTCTTTCACTATCCCTCCTCTTCCCTTCCCCTCTATCATTATTTTTCCTCCTCTTTCCCTTTCCTTTTTCTCCTCACTCATTCTCCTCCTCCTCCCCCTTCCCCTCTTTTACTATCCCTTCTCTCCCTTTCCCTCTGTCATTATTTTTTCCCTCTGTCATTTTTCTTCTCTCCTGATCTCCTTTTTCCCCTCTTTCATTATTTCCAAATTTTTCGTGCTTGTTTTACAAAGCTCATCACCCCCTCCCCTCTCTCTCTCTCTCTCTCCTCCTCCTCCTCCTCTCTCTCTCTCCCTCCCTCTCGTTATCTTTCTTTTTGTGTGTATTTTGCCCTCATATCTTTCTAAATTAGGACGAAGAACTCCAAAATAGAACAGAATTTAATATACTTAGGTTTAGTTTTGGCTATACGAGAAAAAAAATTCTACTTTTTAGTCCGTCCTTCCTTTATTAAATTACAATAGTAATAATAAAAGGTATAGTGGACGGACTATTGTATTCGCTTCGGTGTCGTCTGTCTGTCGGTCTGTCTGTCTGTCTGTCTGTCTGTCTTCCTAATGACAAGATAAGAAATACTCGTGTACCGCTTATGGTGCTTTCTTTATTTCCTTCTTCTTTTTATTTGCTTTAATTTCTTCTTTTTCTTTCTTAAAATAATCGTCTTCTCCTCCCTTTCTCTTAAAGAGGAAAAAAGACAAAAAATATTTATCTATTTCTTCTTTGCTCTTCTAGGTCCTATATTTTCTGCTTCTTCTTCTTCTTCTTCTTCTTCTTCTTCTTCTTCTTCTTCTTCTTCTTCTTCTTGTTTAGTACCATATCCTCTTAACATTTTCAACTCATCTTCATTCCCTTTTTTCTTCTCATCTAATGAAAAAGATAGAATGAAAATAGAAGACAGAAAGAGTGACAGAAAACAGAAATGAAATGAGAAACAGAGAGATGAGGCGATGAGGGAATAATGAAAACGAGAGTACATTACGAAAAAGGGGGAGAGCAATGGAGAGAAAGGAAAAGATAGAGAAGAGATATTAAAATTGCGAGACACAAAGGGAGAGGAAAAAAGAGGGGAGGAAAAGAGAAGAAATATTAAAATAGGGAGACAGAGAGAGAGAGAGAGAGAGAGAGAGAGAGAGAGAGAGAGAGAGAGAGAGAGAGAGAGAGAGAGAGAGAGGAGGAGGAAGAGAGGGGGAGGAGGGGAGAGAGGGGGAGTTAGAGAGAGAGAGAGAGAGAAAGAGACATCAGCAAACACGAGGGTTGAAAAAAGGGAAAAAAATCTGGGAATTTTTTTTTTCCATCCTCTCATTTCGAAATACAAACACAACAAAAAAATGATAAAAAATAATAATAATAAAAATCTTGGAAAATAATAATAATGAACGACAACATTTTAACGGGAGAGACAAAAATGGGAGGGGGAGAAAAGGGAATAAAAAAGGAAGAGAAGGGGAGGGAACAATTTGTGTGGGATGTGAATAAGAGAGAAATCAAAACGGAAGAGAGGACACAAATGACAGAAAAAGAGAGAGAAAATGAGAAATACTTTTAATAATATTTTTAATAATAATATGTAAAATGTGTTGTAATAATAATAATAATAATAATCAACTCAATAATAATCACCAAGTCAGCTCCCATGGCGTAGTGGTCACTGCGCTCGCCTTGCACGCGGGAGACCCGGGTAATAATAGTGCTTATTTATATTTATACTGCTCGCATAGGACTGAAAAAGTCCCTTTACTCCAGCAGTAGGCTACTAAGGTAAAACACCCAGTTATCGACACCCTTAAGGATTTTTTCATTTTTAATTTGCTATAACTCGTCCATTTATTAAGGTAATTAAGTGATTATAGACTTTTTTTAATTGTTATATACTTTTCTTTTAAACTGATTAATTTCCAATTCAAAGGAAGGTTCTCTTTCATCTCCCCCCCCCCCTAACTTCTCGTCTTCTCTCTCTCTCCCTTCCTCTCTCTCTCACTTCCTCTCTCTCTCTCCCTTCCTCTCTCTCTCTCCCTTCCTCTCTCTCTCCCTTCCTCTCTCTCTCTCTCCCTTCCTCTCTCTCTCTCTTCCTCTCTCTCTCTTCCTCCCTCTCTCTCTCTTCCCCTCTCTCCCAATCTCTCCCTCTTCTTTTTACTCCCATCAAATAGAAGGACTGAGAACTTGAAGAGTCTAATATCAAGGACCAATGTGCGAATAATGTTCCTAAATTTCCTGTTTATTACTTTTTTTCACTCCTCCAATAAGAGGAGAGGAGAGAGAGATAAAGAGAGAGAGAGAGAGAGAGAGAGAGAGAGAGAGAGGAGAGAAGGGGGGAAATAACGAGAGAAAATTTTGCTTTCACTCGCTGTTACCAAAACGAATTTTTCTTCTTTTTCTGTCGTTTCGTTAGTTTTCAGTCCTAATAACAGGACGGTTGGGAGCACTTGCAATGGTAGGCATGTCATCTAAAACTATTTGGGGTACGTGTGGTTTAACTTTGCACTTTGCAATTTCGCACTCCGCAAAAGTTATTACGTAAAAGTTATATTACAGAGGAAAACTCTTTGAAAATAGGTCATAACAGTTCTATTTACTTTCTATTCACCAGGATAGAGTTGAGTTCAATCAGTTTTAACAAGAACTGAAAACTTTTTCAGTCTTTCTACCTGTTTCTATTCCTCCTTTTTCCATCCAATTTGTTCGTTATTCAATATTATACGATAGGGTGGGATACAGATTATAGAACCCAGTGGTCCAGTTTTTACCAGAATTAGATTCATAACCGAGGAGACTGCGGTTCGAATCCCAATTGAGACAGAGGAGGGCAATTTGTAAGATTGAGACCAAGCCAATTGATTCCTTTTCTTTTAAATATAGGGTTGGGATTACAGTCTCATGTTAACCTCTTGACAGATAGGTGGACAATATTTTGGAATATTTTTCATAGGTACGAGCCAAAATACCTTCCAATAAGAGACTGATAGATCCGAGGCATCTATGCGTCCATTTTATTAGAGAAAAATGTCCAATCTCTATAGAAATTCTACTGCGTCAATCCCCAATACCTTTTATATCGCAAAATTATATTCAACAGTGGTGAAGATACTAATTGGTAGGCAGGTATCAGGTAGAGCTTATACCGAGCTAATTCACTCTGGTCTCGATTACAATAGAACTAGTTACTGCGTCAATCCCCAATACCTTTTATATCGCAAAATTATATTCAACAGTGGTGAAGATACTAATTGGTAGGCAGGTATCAGGTAGAGGTTATACCGAGCTAATTCACTCTGGTCTCGATTACAATAGAACTAGTATCGAGCAACTAACTGGTAAAGTGTATAAAGTCATAGACATGAGACAAGAAGTAAGACATGTGGAATATATTATTGCCCCTAGTGTAGACATTAGACTTGGAGAAGCGGTTCTCAAAATGTGTTCCGCGGCCAAAGAGGTTGCAGGAGGGTTTAGGTTTAGAGACCAATAACGTCCGCTGTCAGCTGTCACTAAAGAGAACTTGACACAAATTGGAAGACTTGAGGGGCCTCATCGGTTTGACAGAGAATGTAACAACGGTGGTCTTATCGTCCCGAAATCGAAGAGAGAAGGATGCCCCTAGTGTAGACATTAGACTTGGAGAAGCGGTTCTCAAAATGTGTTCCGCGGCCAAAGAGGTTGTAGGAGGGTTTAGGTTTAGAGGCCATTAACGTCCGCTGTCAGCTGTCACTAAAGAGAACTTGACACAAATTGGAACACTTGAGGGGCCTCATCGGTTTGACAGAGGGAAATGTAACAACGGTGGTTTTATCGTCCCGAAATCGAAGAGAGAAGGATGGCAGGATAGGAGAAAGCCAGCCGGTAACGAAACTTATTTTTTAACGATAAAATTCGCTTCGTAAACTTTGTATAGCGTGACATAACAGAAGAGGTCAGCTGTCACTAAAGAGAACTTGACACAAATTGGAAGACTTGAGGGGCCTCATCGGTTTGACAGAGGGAAATGTAACAACGGTGGTTTTATCGTCCCGAAAGAAGGATGGCAGGATAGGAGAAAGCCAGCCGGTAACGAAACTTATTTTTTAACGATAAAGTTCGCTTCGTAAACTTTGTATAGCGTGACATAACAGACGAAAACATCACACACATGAAACATAGCATTTGAGAAAAGATGGTCTCTTGGAGCATTAAACTTTATTTCAAATCACGAAACTTATTTTTAACGATAAAATTCGCTTCGTAAACTTTGTATAGCGTGACATAACAGAAGAAAACATCACAAACATGAAACATAGCATTTGAGAAAAGATGATCTCTTGGAGCATTAAACTTCATTTCAAATCAAGTGGAAACATTTGCACACCACTTGCTGGAATCAAATTTGATCAAGATCTTACAAGATCACTGGACTTTGGTCCAAACCACTGGGGAAGTGTTGTAGGAAAAATTACATGGTTTACTTTTTAATTATCATGTTTTGTTCCTTTAAACGTTACTGTACAACTGCTACTAAGGTTTTTAGTGACGGGATTTCACCCTGCATTCGGTGACAAGCTACCCACCTCCTAAATTTAACTTCACCGGAGTGGGGTTGTTATAAGTCAGCAGGAAACGAAAGCCCAGATGGTCATCCATTCCGTCACTCTCGGTAATAAGGACGCCGCGCCAACTGTTTAAACATTTTGTAACTCCGGAATAGTACGATACCTGCTCAAGAGAAAGAAATTCGCCAAATCTATTGTGCATTTTCTACTCGAAACACGCAAAAAATACGAAGAATAGACAGAAAGTCAGAAAAAACCAACTGATGGCAACTCCAATAAGGACGCCGCGCCAACTGTTTAAACATTTTGTAACTCCGGAATAGTACGATACCTGCTCAAGAGAAAGAAATTCGCCAAATCTAATGTGCATTTTCTACTCGAAACACGCAAAAAATACGAAGAATAGACAGAAAGTCAGAAAAAACCAACTGATGGCAACTCTCCCATCCAAATTGGATTTTTCCCAACTTTTTACATAGGAATCGACCATTTATTTATAATTTTTACCCATTTGCAACTGCTCCATTCATGTTGTTGTTCGGAGAAACAATTCATGTTCATTCTTCATTACTTATTCGTAGCCTGCACTACAGACGTGTTCCATTCTAGTACAAAATGATAAGTAGCCTGCACTACAGACGTGTTCCATTCTAGTACAAAATGATAATTAGAGGGATAAAATAGAAAACAAAAGTGCAATGCTTAAAGAACTTGCAGCCAGATAATTCAATAGACAATCTTGGTGCACAAAACTTACTCGCAGAAACGAGTCTGTAATTTTACTTTTGATCTTTCTTTGTATTTATATATTTGTATTTTTAGACCAAAAAAAAGGACTCTAGAGACCAACGGTGTTTGGACCGGAATTAACTTCCAGACAAAACTCATCAAGTTTGTACTCCATTCGAAAAGAAAGCCCATACAAAAAGACACCTTCCCATCTTCCCGAAAAAACCAATAAGAGAGGAACTCCTACATGGGGAATTGCTGGAACAAATTAAAATTAAACCCCAGCAATCTGCAATGGATCGAAAGTAACGAAACACGGGGAAGAAACCCTCATGGGACATTTAACACAAGACATGTTTGTAAACTCGAAACACTTGAAAGAGCATCTCAGTGACAGAATGACATCCAATACTTATCCCTAGGGATCTCCTGGTGAGACAAATGTTGCAATATTTCGAATGGGGGCATGATCTAAGCTGAGAGTCCATGGAAGCTTATGACTGAAGGACGAAGTGACATTTGGTTTTTCTGGTCCACGATAACTTTCGACTTGTTAATCCGATTTTAGTGAAATTTGACAATTACGTCCTGAAGATTCCAGACCTACTAATCTAATACTTCGAATCGTGAATTTTATGTGGTGCAGTCAAAACTTCAAAAGTAATAGTACTGTCACAGTTTTTCAAAAATAAAACAAAGAAGTTCAGTACTTACCTACTTACGGACCAATAGTAGAAAAAGAAAATAGATGAGATGTGAGATGTCCAATGATATATGGGCCTTACCTGTAACAATAGAACAAAACAGAGGATTAGATAGGAGTCACAAAACAATTATTTTATGAATAATGAACAATTAGTAAAGAGACAAATAGTAACGGACTTCGTACTTACCTACTTATGGACCAATAGTAGAAAAAGAAAATAGATGAGATGTGAGATGTCCAATGATATATGGGCCTTACCTGTAACAAGAACAAAAACAGAGGATTAGATAGGAGTCACAAAACAATTATTTTATGAATAATGAACAATTAGTAGGTAAAGAGACAAATAGTAACGGACTTTGAAAAAGACAACAACAACATGGAAATTGCAGAGATCGCGTTTGATATTGAAGGAATCCGCAAACCATTACTGCCACTAGAGTTGATTGGAGCATTTTTATCTTCTGCTATCAAATAATACAAACATAAACAATACCAATACCAATACAATAATACTAGTAGATGAAGTTTATACAAATGTAATTAGACAAAACAATGAGATAAATGAAAACACGATCAAAAGTAAATCCGCAAACCATTACTGCCACTAGAGTTGATTGGAGCATTTTTATCTTCTGCTATCAAATAATACAAACATAAACAATACCAATACCAATACAATAATACTAGTAGATGAAGTTTATACAAATGTAATTAGACAAAACAATGAGATAAATGAAAACACGATCAAAAGTAATTCAAAAGCCAAATAGGCCTTTTGGTTTTTCGTTGTATTTATGGCTGCGTAAATTGTAAATGATCATGTCTTCACAGGATGGATAGACAGTTTTGGAATATGTTGTTATTTCAATTTGAAAGTCCATGTTGTGATTATGTTTATTTTCATTTACATAAGTCGTTTTATTTCATAATTGAGATTATCATCATTATTAGACTTTTAATGTTTACTCGTAAAAGGTAGTTGTATTTATGGCTGCGTAAATTGTAAATGATCATGTCTTCACAGGATGGATAGAAAGTTTTGGAATATGTTGTTATTTCAATTTGATGTGATTATGTTTATTTTCATTTTCATTTACATAAGTCGTTTTATTTCACAATTGGGATTATCATCATTATTACACTTTTAATGTTTACTCGTAAAAGGTATAATCAACAATACTTACTAGAGCGATTGTCTCTACCAATGTTTATTGAGCTCATCCTAGGACTGATAAATAAGGAGAACCACAACTACCTATACCTATACCTGTTTCGTTCAGACGGGACAGGATTCATACCTCCAATTCCACAACTTATTTTACACCCTGTCCAAGTCCAACATTGTAAATAATATTTTCACACAAACTATCTCTTCCCTACATAACATCTTCTTTTGTTTCCTCATACTACACACTACAACACAGACCACAATTTCATTGAATTACCCCCACAGGCCATTCCCATTGTCTAACGCTCAGAATGCTAGCAGTAATTCCAACACGAAAACCCTACCCATTGCAAACATTCCCCGGGGGATATTTGCCCTGCTCTTCACAGCTGAATGGAAAATCCCTAGCTTAGCATAATCCAAGCAGAAAGCTTAGGAGCATTTATGCGGACTAATGAAGCAAGAAATATTATATATGATTGTGCACACTTATTAGGAAATACCGTGCGCTAATTACTATTGTTAGGGAGGCGATTAACCCGCTGAGAGACTTGGGGCCTGATCCGGCAACTTTGTACTTGGGGGGAAGAAACCCTCATGGGACATTTAACACAAGACATGTTTGTAAACTCGAAACACTTGAAAGAGCATCTCAGTGACAGAATGACATACAATACTTATCCCTAGGGATCTCCTGGTGAGACAAATGTTGCAATATTTCGAATGGGCGCATGATCTAAGCTGAGAGTCCATGGAAGCTTATGACTGAAGGACGAAGTGACACTTGGTTTTTCTGGTCCACGATAACTTTCGACTTGTTAATCCGATTTTAGTGAAATTTGACAATTACGTCCTGAAGATTCCAGACCTACTAATCTAATACTTCGAATCGTGAATTTGATGTGGTGCAGTCAAAACTTCAAAAGTAATAGTACTGTCACAGTTTGTCAAAAATAAAACAAAGAAGTTCAGTACTTACCTACTTATGGACCAATAGTAGAAAAAGAAAATAGATGAGATGTGAGATGTGATATGATATATGGGCCTTACCTGTAACAATAGAACAAAAACAGAGGATTAGATAGGAGTCACAAAACGATTATTTTATTAATAATGAACAATTAGTAAAGAGACAAATAGTAACGGACTTTGAAAAAGACAACAACAACATGGAAATTGCAGAGATCGCGTTTGATATTGAAGGAATCCGCAAACCATTACTGCCACTAGAGTTGATTGGAGTATTTTTATCTTCTGCTATCAAATAATACAAACATAAACAATACCAATACAATAATACTAGTAGATGAAGTTTATACAAATGTAATTAGACAAAACAATGAGATAAATGAAAACAAGAACTATATTCAGTATGCTAAATACATTATCCAGAATACGATCAAAAGTATTCAAAAGCCAAATAGGCCTTTTCGTTTTTCGTTGTATTTATGGCTGCGTAAATTGTAAATGATCATGTCTTCACAGGATGGATAGAAAGTTTTGGAATATGTTGTTATTTCAATTTGAAAGTCCATGTTGTGATTATGTTTATTTTCATTTACACAAGTCGTTTTATTTCATAATTGGGACTCGCACTTCGTGCTCGGGAGGGGGGCTTCGCCCCCCTCCACCCCCCGGGGGCTTCGCGTGTTCGCTACGCGGGGTTGCGTATACGGTCGCGCTG
>NW_007377886.1:74345-94071 GCF_000475195.1 Diaphorina citri | reverse complement strand
GGACTGGGAGGGAGAGGGAGAGAGAGAGAGAGAGGCGAAAAAAGGAAAAAGAGAGAGAGAGGGAGAGAAGATTGATAAGACGTGTCGAGTTTCAAGTCAGCTTTTTAAAAATAATAATAAAAAAATAAAGAGAGTGAGAGAGAGAGAGAGAGAAGGAGAAAGAAAATACCTAGATGATAAAAAAAGCGAAAGAAAGAGACAGATAATAGATACTCCCTTCGTTTGATTGAGAGAGAGAGAGAGAGAGAGAGAGAGAGAGAGAGAGAGAGAGAGAAAAGAGATGGTGAGAAAGAAAGTTGATAACTATTGGGGAAAACAATTCAGATAGGAGAGAGTGAGAGGAAGAGATTGTCAAAATCATTGATATATAGGTAAAATTGTACATAATAATAAGGGAAGTAAAAAAAAGAGGCTTTTAAAGACAAAATTTAAGAACGTGAGAAAGAGACAAGAGGAAGAGAATGAAATAAAGATAAAGGCCATCAAATGTGTCGAAATGCAAAACGATAGGTATTCTCCCCTCTTTCTCTCTCTCTCTCTCTCTCTCTCTCTCTTTCTCTTTATCACTATCGGGCATATGAGGAATAAAGTAGGAAAAGAAGGAGAAAAACACGAAAAGGAGAGAGAGAAGGAAAGGAAGAGAGAGAGAGAGAGAGGGAGGGAGAAGGAGTAAGATTCCTAGGAAGTCGACTCTTTCCAGTACTTGAGAAGATCAGTACATATCCTGTAGGTAGCATCATACATCACGTACATGGATAGATAAAAGATGACACTCTTTTCTTGACGAGCTTTTTTTCTCTCTAAAAAGAACGATCTTATTCGTTCTGTATAGACAACTTTGATTCAAAATTTTCATCGAACATCCAAAGTTCATCACCTCAAAACTCTACCTCCGACGAGATTCCTAGGAAGTCGACTCTTTCCAGTACTTGAGAAGATCAGTACATATCCTGTAGGTAGCATCATACATCACATACATAAATAGATAATAGATGACACTCTTTTCTTGACGAGCTTTTTCTCTCTCTAAAAGAACGATCTTATTCGTTCTGTATAGACAACTTTGATTCAAAATTTCCATCGAACATCCAAAGTTTATCACCTCAAAATACGTTCACAAGTACCTAGATATTAGACACAATCAACAAAATAAACACAAACAAGAAAACAAAATCACTCAGATTCCTAGGAAGTCGACTCTTTCCAGTACTTGAGAAGATCAGTACATATCCTGTAGGTAGCATCATACATCACGTACATGGATAGACAACAGATGACACTCTTTTCTTGACGAGCTTTTTTTCTCTCTAAAAGAACGATCTTATTCGTTCTGTATAGACAACTTTGATTCAAAATTTCCATCGAACATGCAAAGTTTATCACCTCAAAACACGTTCACAAATACCTAGATATTAGACACAATCAACAAAATAAACACAACACAAATAAGAAAACAAAATCACTAGTCTTGTAGTTCACTTAAATTTATACTCACAAGTTAAAAGTCCACGCTCGATCCCCCGGAGGGGGTTAAAAAATTATTGCTATTTGCAGCAATTTGCGTTGGCACAGAAAAACGATACAAGGTAAATACTATATTCAGAGGAATAACCAAAGTATTCGGTGTAGCTGAGTTGAGTCCGGGTATCTCTCTCAACAATACTGATAACCTCAATATTAAAACCAAATGGGAAACAGAAGGGGAGGAGAAAGAAGAAAAAGAGGAGGAGAGGGCAGAGGAAGGGGAGAATAGGAGAGAGAAGGAGGAGGAGGGGAAGAGGAAGAAGAGGAGTAGATATCTTATCAATTCTTTCCACTTATCATGCAATATACAATATTTGGAAAGAGGAAAAGGAGAAAGAGGGAAAGTAGAAGAGAATAAGAAGGAGAAAGAGGGAAGTAGAAGAGAAAAATAAGGAAAAAGAGGGAAGTAGAAGAGAAAAAGAAGGAGAAAGAGGGAAGTAGAAGAGAAAAAGAAGGAGAAAGAGGGAAGTAGAAGAGAAAAAGAAGGAGAAGAAGGGAAGTAGAAGAGAAAAAGAAGGAGAAAGAGGGAAGTAGAAGAGAAAAAGAAGGAGAAAGAGGGAAGTAGAAGAGAAAAAGAAGGAGAAGGAAGAGAGGGAGGACTAAGAGAAGGAGGAAGAGGAGGAAAAAGAAGAAAACAAAGGGAAGGTAGAAGAAGAAGTAGGAGAAAGAGAAAGAAGGAGAAAGAGGGAAGTAGAAGAGAAAAAGAAGGAGAAAGAGGGAAGTAGAAGAGAAAAAGAAGGAGAAGGAAGAGAGGGAGGAGTAAGAGAAGGAGGAGGAAGAGGAGGAAGAAAAAAACAAATGGAAGGTAGTAGAAGAAGAAGTAGGAGAAAGAGGAAAAAGACAAAAAGGAGATGAAGAAGTAGAAGTCTTCTGCTACTTCTTCAGAAGAATGAATAAAGAAGAGGAAGAAAAGTTCTTATCAATTCTTCCCATACAATATTTTATATTACTGCTATCCCCCTCCATTCTATGTTCTGCCAGTCTAGACTGAACCTTCAGCATCGTAACATCCCTTACTTCCTTCTCAATCTATTCATTACTATCCTAATTTTTGATACCAGTCAGGGCCGTATCCCGGTTTTTTTGAGAGGGGAGGGAGCGAGAGTCCAAACAGTGATGTACCAAATGAGGCCCTGGAACCAGTGGGGTAGTGGTAAAACACACCAACCTCAGTGGTGCAGTGGTTAGCACGGTAGACTTCGGATCTAGTGGTTGGTGGTTCGTCTCCGAGTCAGGTCACAATTCCATTCTTAGGTTCCTTACTTATTTTATATTTTTAGTAGGTAGAAATTATAGGAGAGAGACGAACAAGAGGAGAGTTGGTATCAGGTGGTACCCTAATAGATTTCGTCAGAAGGCTAGCAATAGCTTCAATCAGGTGGTCCTCACTGGAAAAAAAGAGAGAAACAGTGAGAGAGTGGGAGAGAGAAAGAAAGAAAGAGGAGGGGGGAAGAGAGAGAGAGAGAGAGAGAGAGAGAGAGATAGGAGAGGAAGAGAGGGAGGTCGAAAAAGAGGCAATATTCTGACATTGAGAAGGATATCGAAAAATAATTAGAAGGACAAATTTCCTCGAAAAAACGAGGAACCAGAAAATTTCACTTTCACACCACTCGACCTCAAAATGACGCCTGACGAGGGAGGGGAGAGGGGAAATTCGAATTTCTTAAAAAGACAAATTATTAAAAGAAAATGAAGAAAGGAGGAAGAGGAGAAGGATAGAGCGAGATAGGGGGAAATGAGAAGCGAGAAGAGAAAGAAAAGGGAGATAAAAAAGGGAAGGAAGAGAAGAGACAAGAAAAGTGACAAGAGAATACAGGGGAAAAATATGGGGAAGGAGAAGAAGGAGGAGGAGGAGAAAGAACAAGAGGAAGGGATGGACAATAATTTTCACTCCTCTCCCAAAGCCGAAGAATAAGAGGGCCGTTTGGCAATAGATCCGCCTGAAATGGTGCGAGGTGATGGTCTGATGTTTACACTCGGTGTAGTAGGGCCATGACCAGAAGAACCAACAGATACACGCTGTGTTAGAGAGGCAACATTTTTAGAAGTAGAGGTTTTCGGCTTTATCTTGTACATAGTTATGTAATATTATGAGACACGTGTAATAGAAATTATATGTAAAATGTAAACGAGGAAAAAAGCATTAGAAATATTGACTAGTCCATGACTAGATAGTAGAATAGGTATGAAAAGATTTAATGACTAGATAGGTATAGTTAGTATGAATGAGCCGATAACAGAGATAGAACAGTGACTAGCAGCAGTAGTAATAGTAAGTGTCCCCGATACACTATGGTTATTATTATCACTATGAAATGGTCAATAGGGGAACGAGGAAAAAGTGACAAATATTATTTATCAATAAGTTAATAGATACGAGAAAATACCGCAATTTATTTTTAAAAACTAATATTGCACAGATATGGTTTAACGGATAAGAGTTACGATATCACACAGAGATGTAGAAACCTCATCATACAATCATACAATATCATACAATATACAATATTTGGAAAGAGGAAAAGGAGAAGGAGGGAAAGGAGAAGAAAAAGAAGGAGAAAGAGGGAAGTAGAAGAGAAAAAAAAAGGAGAAAGAGGGAAGTAGAAGAGAAAAAGAAGGAGAAGGAAAAGGAGGAAGAAGAAAACAAAGGGAAGGTAGAAGAAGAAGTAGGAGAAAGAGAAAAAATACAAAAAGGAGATGAAGAAGTAGAAGTCTTCTGCTACTTCTTCAGAAGAATGAATAAAGAAGAGGAAGAAAAGTTCTTATCAATTCTTCCCATACAATATTTTATGTTTATGCTACCCTCCCTCCATTCTATGTTCTGCCAGTCTAGACTGAACTTTCAACATCGTAAACTGCTGGTACTGCAATTCACTTGGTTTCAAAGTTCAATACATCCCCTACTTCTTCCTCAATCTATTCATTACTATCCTAATTTTTGATACTAGTCAGGGCCATATCCAGTATTTTGTCGAGAGGGGAGGGGGAATCAAAACCAGTCTACAACACCAAATATGGTCCACGTCTTCATTAATCAATGTTTGATCCCCGAGTCATAGCTCAGTCATCACCCTATCTAGAATTAACAATCATCATAATGGCCTCGTCGATCTGCTTGGAATGAGTCCAGACAGATATCCGAATCTTCCTCAATACAATCCGCCACTGCAGGCATAGGTCGCCCTTCATTTCTCCTCTCATACGTCGCCCTACCCCGAGAATTTTCGACCTTTTACAGTTGTTTTTTCGGAGTTTTGACCTCAGATTTGGATTTTTCCCAACTTTTTACATACATAGGAATCGACCATTTATTTATAATTTTTACCCATTTGCAACTGCTCCATTTATCTGGTAAGTATTTCCTATAATAAAATTGTAATATCCCGGATATTGAAGTATAATTTTTACCCATTTGCAACTGCTCCATTTATCTGGTAAGTATTTCCTATAATAAAATTGTAATATCCCGGATATTGAAGAAAAAAGTTCCAAGCATTGTGGAATTAATAATTCGACCACCATAAGGAAGAATGTTCAACTTCCCAGGTCGTTACCTTCCAGCCCACAGAAGGGCTTCCAAGTTCCAGCTAAGACATGACGTAGGTACCTAGGTAATATTGTAATAAATGTGCTGTAAAATCAGGTATAATATACATGTATTGTGTGTAAATAATTATAATTTATGTCATTTGTTTTAGTAATCCACCCTTACTCTAATCAAAACTTACCTTCCAGCCCACAGAAGGGCTTCCAAGTTCCAGCTAAGACATGACGTAGGTACCTAGGTAATATTGTAATAAATGTGCTGTAAAAGCAGGTATAATATACATGTATTGTGTGTAAATTATTATAATTTATGTCATTTGTTTTAGTAATCCACCCTTACTCTAATCAAAACCAGTCTACAACACCAAATATGGTCCACGTCTTCATTAATCAATGTTTGATCCCCGAGTCACAGCTCAGTCATCACCCTATCTAGAATTAACAATCATCATAATGGCCTCGTCGTTCTGCTTGGAATGTGTCCAGACAGATATCCGAATCTTCCTCAATACAATCCGCCACTGCAGGCATAGGTCGCCCTTCATTTCTCCTCTCATGCGTCATCCTACCCCGATCCTGTCTAGGCGCATGATGCTGATGATGATAGGGCCCCTCAATACAATCATCCGCCGGTCGCTGGATTCTGTTTGTCAGCGCGGTGGGTGTGGCTTGTCCTCGCTGTCTTGTATCACGGTCCCGTCTCTTGTAGGGGAGCTCCTCGTCGCATTCAGCATCGTCATATTTCGGTCGTTCTCGTTTCTTCTCGGGGACGGGTTTTGAGTACTGTACCAAGTGTACCACGCTACTACTACCTGGAGACTTCGGCTTTTGAGACGGTCGCTGGGATTTGGTTGGCGTGTCGGAGCAATCGTCTGGTTCGCGTTTAGCGTAGAGCTTGGGCACGAAGATGGTGCAGGCGCCTATGAAGATCATGGTGCCCAGACCTGCTAGGTAACACGAGAGACACGCGACCATTGCAGGGTGCATCAAAGGTTGCACGGTGTTGAGACTTGCTAGGGCTCCGGGCGTTTGATAGAACTTGCTTGAGCGTTTGGTATTGTTAGATGGAGTGAGAGAATTATCGAGACTTGCTTGGGCGTTGAAGGTGTGAAGGAATTGGAAATGGGTTATTTGAAGAATCTTCTATTGCGTTGATAAATTGTCTTGCTATTGTCTAAGTTTCAACATTTCTAAGTGACGAAGGAGAAGTGGCTATTGTCACATTTTGATTGCAAATTTACATATTTTCATCTCCATTTTATTCAGCTTTTTTTTTTTTAACCTTTCCTGGGGGTTCGATTGTTCTGGACGGACGGGAGGTTGGGGGGATATTCCAAGAACGACTTTCCACGAACGACGCGTGGAAAAAAAAGTCCTTTGTCAAATGTTTTCTGGGAATTGCTGAGTATTATGTGAGAATTGATTCGTGGAATAGCCCCCAAGACAAAAGACCTTTTTCTGTGTGTTTTCGTGTGACATTTGTGAACATACTTACTCGTATGTACCTATGTAGTTGATATTTATTTTTCATTTAAGCAAACATTTTTTTTCTTCAATATCTCTCTCTCTCTTTCTTTCTTTCTTTCTCTGTTTCTCTTTCTCCCTCCCTCCCTCTCTCTCTCTCTCTTTTATCTCTCTCTCTCTCTCTCTCTAATCTCTCTCTCTCTCTCTCTCTCTCTCTCTCTCTCTCTCTCTCTCTCTCTCTCTCTCTCTCTCTCTCTCTCTCTCTCTCTCTCATGAGATGCAAAGCAAAATTTCAGGTCTACACTGAGGTACATTTATTGATGTTCATTTTTGGACATAGTTTGAAAAGGGCGTGATAATTGTGCATTTTCTCTGCTGGTAAATATCGTAGAACAGTCATTTGCTGGACACCTTGTATTACCTATTAAACGAATATAAACTTAGAACTCAATCTGTATTAGTAATATTCCAAGTAGAGAAGGTGAGGTGACATAAGCCATTTTACACAAAATAAATCTCTATGTGATATCACCGCAGCTATTTGCATATTTATTGTGTGAAATAATATTATTGGCAATTAGGTATTTATAAGATTTAATTGTGCATTTTTTTACTATCATGAAGCAGTTCAAAATTTCTAACCAGATCGACGGATAAAATTACTAAAAATTCTCTATTCCCAACTGCAGAACTGAAGAGTCGAAAGGACGGTTGGTCGATTCAGGTAGTGTGTGCATGAATTTTAGAATATCGGAGAGTATTGGAAGTCCTTTTCAATATTGAATTTTGTGTGAAATTATATTATTGGCATTTAGGTATTTATAAGATTCAATTGTGCATTTTTTTACTATCATGAAGTAGCTCAAAATTTCTAGCCAGATCGACGGATAAAATTACTAAAAATTCTCTATTCCCAACTGCAGAACTGAAGAGTCGAAAGGATGTTGAAAATAAACAAAACCAAAGATGTACATAAAATAATAGAAGGTAAAAATCAGCAGGAGCGAAAAACAACACAAAAATAAAAGGAAATAAATTATTAAAGAAGACATAAAATATTAAGTGTGCAAAAATGCAATAGAATGCAATAAATTTATTCCTAATATTGAATAATATGCAATATTCAAATGAATCTCATAAATCAACCTAACACCAATATGGCGGGGACTCAGGGGAGGATTATGGGACCACGAAAGTTCTTCCAAAAGCGAAAAAAAAAAAATGGTAATTATCTACCACAAGGGTTATCAGATGATCAGATCTCTTCTAAAATAAAAGCGGGTCCCCCTTTTCTCTTTGCTTTCGGGACAATATAAGACCTCAGCAGTTACAGTTCCCTCTAATATTAAACCTCTAAAGATATGTAAAACTCGGGCTAAAGCCATAGGTATATTATAGTTTCATTTTAATTTTTAGGGGGAAAGTCGAAGAAGGAAAACCCCATTTTTCTAATTCTCATTATGATTGCAATATTCTTAAATTGTACTTTCTATTGGTCTATTGTTTCCCTATCCCACTTAACACCGCATCCCTATCGCAAAGGGCAAAAAACTTTTACCTCCTTTGTCCGCCCCTGTCTTCACATCATAAGCTGAGTGGAAGTTCCCGCATTTTAAAGCTATTAGTATCTCCACATCGTTTAGCATTCCATTAATAGAAACCCTATCGCAAAGGGCAAAAAACTTTTACCTCCTTTGTCCGCCCCTGTCTTCACATCATAAGCTGAGTGGAAGTTCCCGCATTTTAATGCTATTAGTATCTCCACATCGTTTAGCATTCCATTAATAGAAACCTCCAATAACCTCCACTATTTAATAGACCAGGGATATTGGTGAGTTTTATCACGCCCAGCTTTTTAACTACCGTGCAACAATCTGGGTACTTCCAGCTAGAAGAATACGGAGTGCATTTTCTCTCTCTCACATATTCTAATATGAATTCAGAGCTTTTATTGTTGCATAGGGTGATAAGTAAGTACGGAGCTCAAAGAGGTTTGAAACAGTTACAATTTGCTATAGCGGTGTGGAATTTTTTTCATCAGGTGTGCAAAAATTTCCGTCATAAAAGTACTGCAAGAGAAATGGTGGGGATGTGCCGAAACTCCGGTTGTTTGAAAGGAAATTAATGAATAATAAGCCGCCTTTTTTAGGCTTAATAAAAGATCTCCTAAGCTAAATATTTTGCTCTTCATTTGTCTGCCTCGGAGGACTGCCTGGAAAGGACCTTGAAATGTCGACCCTGTTTAAATAGGAAAAAAAAGGAGTGAGATCCCCCACAAAAACACAAATGTAAAAAAGCTAGGAAAAAGAAAACTTGAAATGAGTAGCAGATTATTGGCTCAACTTTCGAATCACCGGGTGGGTCGAACAATGTATAAAGTTATAAACCGTAGCGCAGGTAAATAAATAATTATATGGTGATTAATCACATAACTGGGTAGACATACATGTGAGTTTTATCACGCCCAACTTTTTAACTACCGTGCAACAATCTGGGTACTTCCAGCTAAAAGAATACGGAGTGCATTTTCTCTCTCACAAATATTCTAATTCAGAGCTTTTATTGTTGCATAGGGTGATAAGTAAGTACGGATCTCAAAGAGGTTTGAAACAGTTACAATTTGCTATAGCGGTGTAGAATTTTTTTCATCAGGTGTGCAAAAATTTCCGTCAAAAAAGTACTGCAAAAGAAATGGTGGATGTGCCGAAACTCCGGTTGTTTGAAAGGAAATTAATGAATAATAAGCCGCCTTTTTTAGGCTTAATAAAAGATCTCCTAAGCTAAATGTTTTGCTCTTCATTTGTCTGCCTCGGAGGACTGTCTGGAAAGGACAAGAAATGTCGACCCTGTTTAAATAGAATGAATAATAAGCCGCCTTTTTTAGGCTTAATAAAAGATCTCCTAAGCTAAATATTTTGCTCTTCATTTGTCTGCCTCGGAGGACTGTCGGGAAAGGACAAGATATGTCGACCCTGTTTAAATAGGAAAAAAAGGAGTGAGATCCCCCACAAAAACACAAATGTAAAAAAGCTAGGAAAAAGAAAACTTGAAATGAGTAGCAGAATATTGGCTCAACTTTCGAATCACCGGGTAGGTCGAACAATGTATAAAGTTATAAACCGTAGCGCAGGTAAATAAATAATTATATGGTGATTAATCATCAACTTTCGAATCACCGGGTAGGTCGAACAATGTATAAAGTTATAAACCGTAGCGCAGGTAAATAAATAATTATATGGTGATTAATCACACAACCGGGTAGACATACATACTTAGCGGGCAAGTTTCTTCATGGTCTAGGTCCTAGGTACTCGGGTTAATAGACGTTTGAATGGAACGTTCAGACCTATGGTACTTTCATGCAATGGTGCATATGTGCTATTATTCTGTCGTTTATCTAAATCCAGTCTGGATTGTCTCCTGTGGGTTTTGGATCTAGAGGAGACTAAATTGTTCCATGGGTCTCTCGTATAGAAGAAGGAGGAGGAGGAGGAGGAGGATTAGAAAGAAATTACTGCTCGCTGTCTTCTCCATTTTTAGACTCTTTACAGTTTAAAGAGCCTTATAGGAGATTGTAATCAAATAGAAATAAAGCCAAATGTAATATTTATTTAGCGTATAGCATTGGTATATTTTGTAATTATCAAAAGACAAAGTACAAGGGTAGGGTAACATAGTTTGGTTAGATAACATTGTTGTAAATACCTTAAAATATGTTGTAAATATTGTTGTAAATAACATTGTTGTAAATACCAAATGTAAATACCTTAGCTATGTATGTACATAACTTGATTGAAGAATTTTTACAAGTTGAGCAACCTGTTAGAGTAGGCAGGGTTAGGTAACATCTCGTTTATCTAAATCCAGTCTGGATTGTCTCCTGTGGGTTTTGGATCTAGAGGAGACTAAATTGTTCCATGGGTCTCTCGTATAGAAGGAGAAGGAGGAGGAGGAGGAGGAGGAGGATTAGAAAGAAATTACTGCTGGCTGTCTTCTCGATTTTTAGACTCCTTACAGTTTAAAGAGCCTCATATTGCAATCAAATAGAAATAAAGCCAAATGTAAATACCTTAGCTATGTATGTACCTTGATTGAAGAATTTTTACAAGTTGAGCAACCTGTTAGAGTAGGCAGGGTTAGGTAACATTCAGAAAGAACTTTCACATCTTTCTGGTGTTACTTGTAGAAGCGAGCCTTTGATCTTAATAGTGTCATTATTGTCATTTGTGGTCTCACCTCCAAAAAGGATTAAAATCTACGCCTGTAGGCGCCATAGCCAAGTCGCGTTACAAACAGCTTTCAGTATGATAATCTTCTACATTTTATCACCCCAGCTTTTTATGTGTTTGCAGATACTTATACAGGGTGTACAAATTTTAACGGACCAAAAAAGTGAGAAGGAAAAATATTCCAAGTTTTTTTTCTGCAACTTTTTCACCAATTTTTCGGCCACACCTGAAAACCCCTGTAGCTCAAATTGAGAGCATTTACGGCCCCTGCTTTTGAAGCAAAAAAGTCTTATTATGACCCATTAAATCACCCCTTTGAGTTTGATACCACCCCTCTATGTCTCCGGACACCCTGTACAGTATGAACACAAAGTTTTCCTACAGTCCCTATTACGGATTACGTGTATAATGTTATAACGTATTATGTGCTATTAAAGAGCTTCCGAATAGAGAAAATATACGACCAGATATAAACTATAATGTATGTTCCGAGCACATATTTATATCCTAACATAAATACCTACATTAAAATAGAGAGAGAAAAATATGAAACAAAGTTCTGTCTGTGTTGGCAGAGTTTCAGCTTCAGATTTTTTTTTTTTTTTATTTTTTTTTTTCCATCATCAAAGTTGAAAAATATTACCCTTTCCTCCGCGAACGAACCTTTGCCATGTTGCCATTCATAGCCAACTTTACCCTGTTGTCAGAGGTTGCTTCAATACTTCACCCCCCCCCTTTCCTACCCAGACGGGGACCCTCTCCCCCTCCCACCTGGGAAGGACTCTCCCTCCCAAAAACTGAATTTCCCATTCTCTCCCTTTGAATCCTCAATCGACGTTTCGTGTGATCCTTTGTCCTCTGTACAGGGTGTCCCCAATTTTTCTTTTTTTTTTAATAAAAAAATATAAAAAAAAACAACAGAAAATCATAAAATTCAACCAGATTTTTTATAAACATTTTTTAAAGAGCCCTTTTTTGGCACCAAAACTTCTGTTTTCTTTTTCTCTCTCTCTCTCTTTCACCCCCGAATAGTTCCTAAAACTTGTACGTCTGGCTCAAATTTTCTCCTACATTTTTTTCGTACCACCCTGTAACGTGATACTTTGTCCTCCTGTTCGGATTTATGACGAGTTTTCAATTTGACTGGGGGAAGTCGAGGACAAGTGGCTTCTATTCAGTATTCAATGGAGCTCTACAAACGTTATTTGAAAATGTGCTTTTCGCGCATTCACGTTCACTTGGAGGCTTTTCAGTAAGAAGGGCCACACATCCCCCCCCCCTTTCCTACCCAGACGGGGACCCTCTCCCCCTCCCACTTGGGAAAGGACTCTCCTTCCCAAAAACTGAATTTCCCATTCTCTCCCTTTGAATCCTCATCCTCAATCGACGTTTCATGTGATCCTTTGTCCTCTGTACAGGGTGTCCCCAAAATTAAAAAAAAAAAAATGTGCAGAAAATCATAAAATTCAACCAGATTTTTTATAAACATTTTTTAAAGAGCTCTTTTTTCGCACCAAAACTTCCGTTTTCTTTTTCTCTTTCTCTCTCTCTCTCTCTCACCCCCGAATAGTTCCTAAAACTTGTACGTCTGGCTCAAATTTTCTCCTACATCTTTTTCGTACCACCCTGTAACGTGATACTTTGTCCTGTGTTCGGATTTGTGACGAGTTTTCAATTTGACTGAGGGGAAGTCGAGGACAAGTGGCTTCTATTCAGTATTCAATGGAGCTCTACAAACGTTATTTGAAAATGTGCTTTCGCGCATTCACGTTCACTTGGAGGCTTTTCAGTAAGAAGGGCCACATATGGCTTAGTCATATGCTTACTCGTATACCTACAAGTTGTATGAATATTGAATAAATACCTACAGGTAGGACCCTTTTTGAGTAAAACGGCTCTTCTACTCGTAATAGGGAATTTTTCTCTTCTTTTTCTCTTCCTCCTCTTTGATCAAGATAAATAAGTAAAATGAAAGGCTTTTTTTCATTGAACTCTAAACTTTAGAAATTAGACTTTCTGGAGTTCTGAACAAGGTCAATTGGACTCCAGTCTAATGGACCTCAGACTTCATTAAAAGGACGATATCGTCTTCTTCTTCTTCCTCGCGTTTTCCCGAGTTCAGACGGGGTCGGCGTTTTTCGTCTGCCTCTCAATCAGCCCTGCCTAGGGTGTTGGATTGTAATGCATGGATAAGATTATAAAATAATCGAGCGTTTGAAAGATATCGGAAACTTCCCAGCTGTTTTACTCAAAACTTGTTGTATGAATATTGAATAAATACCTACAGGTAGGACCCTTTTTGAGTAAAACGGCTCTTCTACTCGTAATAGGGAATTTTTCTCTTCCTCCTCTTTGATCAAGATAAATAAGTAAAATGAAAGGCTTTTTTTCATTGAACTCTAAACTTTAGAAATTAGACTTTCTGGAGTTCTGAACCAAGGTCCATTGGACTCCAGTCTAATGGACCTCAGAATTCATTAAAAGGACGATATCGTCTTCTTCTTCCTCGCCATTTCCCGTGTACACTGTACAGACGGTGTCGGCGTTTTTCGTCTGCCTCTCAATCAGCCCTGCCTAGGGTGTTGGATTGAAATGCATGGATAAGATTATAAAATAATCAAGTGTTTGAAAAATAACGAAAACTTCCCAGCTGTTTTACTCAAAACTCGAACTTTACGTTTAGGGTCTTCTTCTTCTTCTTCTTCTTCTTCTTCTTCTTCTTCTTCTTCTTCTTCTTCTTCTTCTAGTACCATGTCCATTACTGAACGTTGGTCATCAAGTTGGCTAATCTTATTGGATCTTGAACTATTTGCTATAGGGATGTGATATAGTCAAAGTAGAAATGTAAATAGCTGGAGATGTAGTGAATAACTAGCGGCTTGTACAGGATCATCATGGATCCTGTAGAAGGTCCGGGTTCGACGCAAACCATTGACAAAACATTTACTGTATAGGCAGAAGGTCCCAGGACTCCCAGGTCCAATGCAGCGACAAAAACTTGTGTGCGTATTTCGAATGCAAATTTAATAGGTATTTCATGATTGTTTCTTGATACCATTCTCTCAGGTTCTGCATCCAAGATGTTCGTTTTCTCCCTCGTCCTCTTCTTCTTCCTTCTAGGGATCCAGGTCCAATGCAGCCGTGCAGCGACAAAAACTTGTGTGCGTATTTCGAATGCAAATTTAATATTTCAAGTGTTTCTGGTGTTCTCGTATATTGTCTCAGCACCTATATGGGAAATATTGTATCTCCTCTCACCCATCAGATGAGGGATTCGGACCCCATCGTGCGTTTGGTCTTTGGTGCCCCAAGGAGATCCTTTTCTGATAAAAGTTACTTATTTGTTAAAGTTCAAGATTGAAGAAATATCGTAAAGCAAATAGGTTATTACCGCTATGTAATAAAATTATAATTATTAGATAATTATGTACTTAAGAACAGTGAACACATATGTACACCTAACTCATTATCATTAGATACATTAGTACTAAATACGTACATAACAACTTGTACAAATGCAAGTATCGGGTAGGTTACTTTGATAAAGCGAACCGACAATCAATGGCGAAGTTGTTCCCAAACCAAACCTTTTTGTTTGGTACCGTATAACTAACTGCTGACTGGCTGAGGTCTTATCGTCCCAAAACCGAAGAGAAGAAGAACAAGATAGAAGAAAGCCAGCGATATTGGTTCGTTGTTCGTTCTCATCTTATCTGTTTAGGATAAAATCCGCCGCGGGCGGGAATCGAATTCGCGATCGCAATGTGCACCCTAGGTATGGGAATTTGGCACCCTGCGGGTTGGAAACCACTGGTTTCGCCGAGTGGAATCCAATGTAAACATATCGGATTAGAATTATAAATCTCCCGGATTCCATTGATTAAAATCTTAGATTTGCCCATTAGGAATATCTATTGCTGAGATATACGGAGCTATTTCTACATACATGTGAGAAACATAGGTAGTACAGGTACGTACGTTACGTTTGTCGTTCAATTTTTGAGAACGAGTAAAGTGAGGTTCAGGTTTTAAGTTTACTAAAATAACTATGTAGAATTTATAATAGATCATTGTCTGTAAAAACTACACATCAATAGCTCTCTACTCTCGAGTGTTGAGCGGTTAGCCGCACCAATACAAGTTTATCCGTAGACTTTTTTCATCACAATCACTTTTTCTTATCTCTCCTCCTCCTCCTCCTCCTCCTCCTCCTCCTCTTCCTCCTCCTTCTTCTTCATTCTTTCTTCCTATGCGTCTTTTTTTTTCCTTTCCCTTCCCAGTTCCCTAAGTTCCCTTTCTTTCCGAGACTTGACAAGACAGATGACGTCACTGAGGCATATCCTTACCAAGTTCTTACCCCTATATACTATACTATGTAATATTATAATGTAAGTAAATATGTATAATTGTATATACGTGAATCAACCCTTTGGTTGCGTTAATTTTTGGATACCCTGTATAACCACGCGGTATTAGCAACTATCTGTTCGCCCCAAGATTCGCAAAAGTACAAAATAATTCCTGGATTCGAACCTGGAACTCCAGAATACAATCCCGTTCCTCAGATCTGGTAGTTTTTCTGGAATCTGTGAATCATTTTAAGGAGGATTCTCTATGATAGTTTTCAGACAGTTGTAGACAGGGATGATGATTTACAGTGACGAAAGTGCTATATTTGTTTGTACATAAATACGTACATATATGTATAGTCCATATTTCCCATCTAAAGAGAGATATAGGTACTACCGCCTATGCCCAAGATTTGCAAAAGGACAAAATATTTTCTGAATTCGAACCTGGAACTCCAGAATACAATCCCGTTGCTCAGATCTGGTAGTTTTTCTGGAATCAGTGAATCATTTTAAGGAGGATTCTCTATCGTAGTTTTCAGACAGTTGTAGACAGGTATGATGATTTACAGTGACGAAAGTGCTTGTACATAAGTGCTTGCACATGCTATATTTGTTTGTACATAAATAGTCCATATTTCCCATCTAAAGAGAGATATAGGTACCAGAAGGAATTTTAATTGTGTTAAGCATGAATGCTTGTCACAAATGTCGCTCTTCGATTAATATACACCTCGCTAAGTTCTATAAAAAAAATGTCAGCTTTGATTGATTTTATGCTGTGTGTCGCGTTTGGCAACTCCAAGTTAGAGCAGTCAGTCAAAATATGTTTTCATGTTTTTTCTCTCTGACTTGGAATCGAACAACCAACCTCCAGATCCAAAGTTCACCGCGCTACCTCCTCTCTCTCCTTCAGGGATTTAATATGAACATTGAAAAAAAGCTGCTTAAATATGATAATGAAAAATAATTCAAGCGAAAATTTATTCAATTAAACAGAATTATTCAAATGATATTTTAGGTATGTACCAATTGTACCATATGAGCTCAAATTCCTGGAAAGCATTATTTTAAAGTTGAAAAAAGAAGGAATTTTAATTGTGTTAAGCATGAATGCTTGTCACAAATGTCGCTCTTCGATTAATATATACACCTCGCTAAGTTCTATAAAAAATGTCACCCAAGTAAGCGCAACTGATCTATTTAGGTTTCCAGTTCAAAATGTGAAATGTGAATGTGTGTGTTCAGCTAACAGTGCTTACTCTTCCATCTCTCTTCCTAACTTCTTGATTTATATTAGACTTCTTTATGTAAGTTTCATGTAAAAAAAAGTGTTAGAATCTTGTCTTAAAGTTGAAAAAAAGAAGGAATTTTAATTGTGTTAAGCATGAATGCTTGTCACAAATGTCGCTCTTCGATTAATATATACACCTCGCTAAGTTCTATAAAAAATGTCACCCAAGTAAGCGCAACTGATCTATTTAGGTTTCCAGTTCAAAATGTGAAATGTGAATGTGTGTGCCTAATAATAATAAGATGACATTCATGTTCACCAATATGGCGGCAACAGTGTAATATGTAATATGGCAACAGTTTAATAATATTAGAAAAAATATTATAGGTGAAACAAAATGTGTTTCCTTTCTTTCTCCCTCTTCTCCTAACTCTCTCTCTCTCGCTCTCTCTCCCTCGCTCTCTCTCTCTCTTTCTATCTCGCTCGCTCTCTCTCTCCCCCCCCCTCTCTCTCTCTTTCTATCTCTATGGGTATAATCCAAACCACCTGTGCTGAGCTATTTTCTGCCAGGGAGGCAATAAGATCTAGCACAAGGTAGATAATATGAGGAATATACCAGATTGAATTCAATACTATTCTGGATATTCTTGTTTTTAGGCTTAATATTTATTTTACCTTACTTGTGCAAACATTATTTTCCTTGCTAGCTTCCTATAGGATATCCCTCCCCCTCTCTCTCTCTTTCTATCTCTATGGGTAATCCAAACCACCTGTGCTGAGCTATTCTCTGCCAGGGAGGCAATAACATCTAGCACAAGGTAAATAATATGAGATTTACCAGATTGAATTCAATACTATTCTACATATTCTTTTCTTTTTTAGGCTTAATATTTATTTTACCTTACATGTGCAAACATTACTTTCCTTGCTAGTAGCTTCCTATAGGATAAGGGAAGTAAAAATTCGGGACACATTGAACCTGAACCCTTCTGGATACTAGGATAGTGTCTTGACCACGAATACGGTACCACCGAAGCTATTGTGTACAATCGATGCTAGAGTTTTGTTCATGAAATAAATCTGACATTAGTAACCACATTATACCACAGTACATGATGCCCGTACCAATCACCAATAGCTAGGATAAGGGAAGTAAAAATTCGGGACACATTGAACCTGAGCCCTTCTGGATACTAGGATAGTGTCTTGACCACGAATACGGTACCACAGAAGCTATTGTGTACAATCAATGCTAGAGTTTTGTTCATGAAATAAATCTGACATTAGTAACCACATTATACAACAATACATGATGCCCGTACCAATCACCAATAGCTCACCATATGCAACAGTTACTAATCCAGATCCAATAATATAACAGGTTGATAACGTTATCACCTGTAGTAGACGCACAGGTGAGTGTAGATGAAAACAATATGGTGATGAGTTCACAAATTGTTCGCTGATTTTCATTTCCACTGACAGGATATTGTGTTTATTTAAATTTTCGTCACTTCTATTCTATTTTCTATTCTATTTACCTATGTATACTACATTCTATTCTATTCGATATAGTCCACGCCCTGCTTCTACACAATGTCAATTATTCAAACAACATATACTATATGTTCAACATAAAATTACAGATGGACAAAGCGAGTTTTAACTCCGTACACAAGAAGGTGTAGGGGCAAACAGCTTTAAAGGATGGGTTAAGCTTATATTTGGTTTAAGCTTATACGAATTTAAGTTTGGTTTAACCATTTTGATATATATCACTTTATTTCTTTCACCATTAGAATTTGTTCTTTTTGGATGTTTGGGTCTATTAGATTTTAGATCCGATGAAGCCTTCGAGAGCCCTATTTCCTCAAATAGTTCTGCAGTTCACTGAATCATGCTGAATGCTGATATAGTACTATGTATAGTAGGTGTTTATGTATATCTATATCTACTGTTAAATTATTCAGAGAAAAATAGAAGAGAGAGAGAGGAGTCGGTATTTATGTATGTACGAGTTGTACGAGTAGGTATATCTACTGTTGAATTCTTCAGAGAAAAATAGAAGAGAGAGAGAGACAGAGAGAGAGAGAGAGAGAGAGAGAGAGAGAAGGAAAAATTAATTTACACCCATATAAAAAATGAAAAATGTTTATAAAATTTAATAAACAAGAAGGAGAAACCGAGGAAAGCAAAGGAGGATAAGGGAGGGAAGGAAAAGAGGATAAGGAAGGAAGAGAGAAGAAAGAGAGAAGAAAAAAATATCAAAAACAAGAACGATGCGATGAATAAATATCGTATTAGGTAGGTTTGAAGGAGAGGGAAGGAAGTGGGAGAAGGAACGGAGGAAGAGAGGAAGGAACGGAGGAAGAGGAGGAAGGAACGGAGGTAAGAGGAGGAAGGAACGGAGAAGAGGAGGAAGGAACGAGGAAGAGGAGGAAGGAACGGAGGCAAGCAAGGAGGAAGAATGGAAGGAAGAGGAGGAGGAATGGAGGAAGGAACGGGAGAAGGATTGGATGGTAATAGATGGCAGAGAAGGGAATAAAGGTAACTGGAGAGACAGGACGTAGGAACGTGTAAGAGAGGAAGGAACCGAGTACAGAGTATGAATAGGAACGAAGAGCAGGAAAGGGAGGAAGAGAGAGGAAGGAACGAGGAAAAGAAGAAAGGAACGGAGGAAGAGAGAGGAAGGAACGAGGAAGGACGGAGGAAGGAACGCAGGAAGAGGAGGAAGGAAGCGAGAAGAACGACGAGGAAGGAACGGAGAAGGAGGAGGAAGGAACGGAACGAAAGGAGAGGAAGGAATGGGGAAGAAACGGAGGAAGAGGAGGAAGAACGAAGGAATGGTAGGAAGGAACGGAGAAGGTGAGGAAGGAACGGGAGGAAGGGAGGCAAGAGGAGGAAGGAACGGAGGAAGAGGAGGAAGGTAATCGGAGAATAAGATGGAGGAAGGAACGGAGGAAGAGAAGAAGAATCGGAGAAGGGGAGGAAGAGAGAGGAAGGAACGGTAGGATGATGATGAAGGAACGGGAGGAAGGAGAGTGAGAGAGAAGGGAAGTAAGAGGAGGAAGGAACGAGCTGCATGCATCCTCCTGTGTTGTTGAGGTTAACGGATTAAGGAAGAGAGGAGTGATATCTGTCGTTATTTAGGACGTGGCGATGACAACTGAGGAGGAAGGAACCGCGAGCAAGAGGAGGACAGAACGGAGGAACCGCGGGGAGGAATAGGTAAGCGGATGGATAGGGGAGGAATGAGGAGGAAGGAAACTGGTAGGAAGAGGAGGAAGGATACGGTAGGTAAGGAGGTAATGAAGCGGGAGAGTCGATTATGGTGGAGGAAGGATATCTGAGGGCCGTTTCTTGTTGTTGTTGAGAGAGAT